>NC_044929.1:18619259-18653806 GCF_003576645.1 Ipomoea triloba
AAGAGAAAATCAAGTATCGTAGTCCATTTTGTTTCCTTAACCAGGTAACAGGGTTGGACGCCTTTCCACAAAAAAGCAATAAACTTTTATTTTTTTTAGCAAAGGACAAGGTTGAGCATCAATCACGAAACAGGAAAGCAACCAATCTTTTTTTTTTTTTGTCTTAAGCACTACAAAAAAAATATACTCAGCCACTCATGTTTTTTTTATTCAGTAGTCACAAAAAGACACTCAACCACTCTTGTTTAAGGTGATAATGGAGTTAGTGGATTTTAACTATTTTTTTTTTCATATTTTCAATAATTACTAATGATAGGTAATGTGGTAATTGGATCCCTAATTTAAGTGATAATAGAGTTAGTGGAAGTAATAATTTTAAGTGATAACGATGACAAATATTTATCAATCATTTATTGTCATTCAATGATGCAAATATATGAGTACAATAGACATTTATAAACATAAACAATTTTTAGCTATTACCTTGAGTGGGTATCTTATGGTAATAAATCATTTATGTGTCTAAACTTTAATTTATATGTCTTTGTCAAGATAAACATATGGAGTAAATGATTATTTAGCATTATGGTATATTATATTCCGTGTATTACAAAGTTAAATATTTGCCATATCTAAAAAGTGTTACAAGTTTAATAAAGTGATAAATCTAAGAACAAAGACAAAACAACAAACAATGTGAGTTAGACTTAAGAAGATTTTAATGCCAATCGAATCATTAATTTATATAAAAGTTTAACAGTTTAATTAAACATCATGTGAGACTATTGAAGACTTTTGATTATTTCGAGGGAAATTGGTGTGCCAATCAAGAAAATTTAATGTGCAGAAGTTGTATAAAACAGTAGTTTTTTTTTTGGAAACAGTGGTGCAAATTGTCAACGTAGCTGTCCTTTCGAACAATAGATGTCATTTTACCATATACAGTAGTCGTCGGTTGATGAGGATGCTCCATTTAGGGTATATTTTCTTCAGTTTATTAAATTGTTATTCACATCTTTTTTATATTTTCAACATTTTTATTATAAGTTCTCTTCTTAGTTTTATCTTTTTGTTTATGATTTTTCATAATGTCAAGTCATTCTACTTCCTCTCTTCCTCACAAAAATGACTCAACCGATGATCATTCATTTTGGAATGATTTTCAAATATCACCATTGAGGACTAATGTATCTCAAACGAGTATGGATTTAGCCTATGTTCAAGATATAGTGGATTTACAATTAGAGTTCAACGAAGTTGTTGGTAAGTGTTACACTTTTTCATAAACTTTACTTCTTATGATATATATTGTTTTAATGGGTAACTTCTTATTAAGGTGATCTAGCTACGAACGTTGTGGCTAAAAAACAGAATAATATTGCATTTATGGAGGAGAATAATGCCACTTCTGGGATAGCTGTAGGAAGTATTAGTAATAATGTCTTACTTGGGAAAAATATGATTAAAAATTCCTTTCGTAATCCCAACACAATAACTAAAGAAGAGATGCTTCAGTATTTACATCTGCAACAACCTGACGCTGCAAAGAAATTATTGATTAGCTCATCTACTTTAAGGATGGTATGTAGGANTTTTGTTTATGATTTTTCATAATGTCAAGTCATTCTACTTCCTCTCTTCCTCACAAAAATGACTCAACCGATGATCATTCATTTTGGAATGATTTTCAAATATCACCATTGAGGACTAATGTATCTCAAACGAGTATGGATTTAGCCTATGTTCAAGATATAGTGGATTTACAATTAGAGTTCAACGAAGTTGTTGGTAAGTGTTACACTTTTTCATAAACTTTACTTCTTATGATATATATTGTTTTAATGGGTAACTTCTTATTAAGGTGATCTAGCTACGAACGTTGTGGCTAAAAAACAGAATAATATTGCATTTATGGAGGAGAATAATGCCACTTCTGGGATAGCTGTAGGAAGTATTAGTAATAATGTCTTACTTGGGAAAAATATGATTAAAAATTCCTTTCGTAATCCCAACACAATAACTAAAGAAGAGATGCTTCAGTATTTACATCTGCAACAAGCTGACGCTGCAAAGAAATTATTGATTAGCTCATCTACTTTAAGGAGGGTATGTAGGAAATTAGGAATTTCCGAATGGCCTAACCGGAAATTCTTGACTTTGGAAAGGATGGTAAAAAATATCCAGGTATTTGCAGTTTATTTATCAACTTAGTAATTGATATTTTTGAATGAGAGATAACAATTTCCTTTTTGTAGGAATTTGGGAATATTCAGGATGAAGCGGAGGTTGAAAGGATAAAGAGTGATTTGGAAAATAAGAAGAAAATGTTGCTTGATAATCCAACAATGAAATTGGATAAGGCAACTAATAAACTTAGAGTTAATATTAATAGTAATATTTCGTATAGGAAAAAATGCAATAAATGTAAACGTTCTTCTTCTTATTACCTTCCTGTAACCCAACCTGAGAGTTCATTACATGTTCCTCAATTTTTTGATAATCTAGAATTAAATCCTCAGCAAATAGATGAGGTACTTGATTTTTTGCATAACGATGAATAAAAATATATTCTGAATCAATACTCCATACTTTTATCGTTTGGTTCTATCAAGTACATAACCCTTAAAATTATGCATCAGTTTATATATTTTGGCTTATACTTTATTTCTTTCACATAGTATTTAGCAAATTGGACATAATTATATATTTATCCCATAATTTTGATAAACATATCGAAAATGAGTTTAGTGGGAAAATCTAACATTTAGGACCTATAACACATATTTATTATCTGAAAAATACTTTACCGATGATTCACATAATTATAGAGCAAACTGTGACACAAAAATAATTATCACATAACAATTATCATGTAAAGTATGAAATTGTAATTTCTAAAATACTCATTGCAATATTTCATATTTTAAATGATGTTATAATTGAATCATAAATCTGTGATTTCAAACATGAGTACAACAATGACTGTAAACTTCTGCTATTTGCTACTACTATTTTAGATTCAAATAAATGGACAAATAGCTAATATAATGTAAAAAAAATACATTGTTGCATTCATTAAAACATAAACAATTTCAAATGAAGACTTATACATGCATATAAATTCTTGTCAATCTTAATCTAAAAAAAAGTTATGCCAAACTCAAAATTTTTCATAATAGTTTTATTCCACAAAAAAAACTGAAAAACAAAAAAAATTTATAAAAGTTTTGTGAACTGTTCTTTTGACTTTTGTTGTTGCATGTGAATCCTCGGGATACGCGTATAATTTGAAATTGCCAGTTGTTATGCTCCATTCCTTCCTTATTAAATAAAGCAAATGACTGCCTCCAACCTTGCATTTTCTAAACTATCGATTGTATTATCCTATGTTCCTTCTTCGTTGTTAAAGTAATATACCTGCAGAATGGCACATTATGGCTTTTCTTCATCTTCTCCTAATCAGGTTGAATGCCCTTGTAGTGATTACTCAGAGCATTATATCTGGGATTACCAGTATGAGGCACTTCCATTGATGCCTACAAATAAAACTATTGGCTTTGCAAAACAATTCTCAGAGATTGGTAAAGGTAAAACGTGTAATTACTTATACCCTTATACATTTAATGTATTAACACATTTTTTTTATACAGAGTTTGATGGCTTATGGGATTTCAAACCTGAAGCAGAACGATTCAATTTAATTGCTGGTAAAGGATTTTACTTTCTTAAAATGAACAATAATGACATCTTTATATGTAGTTGTATTCATAATATATATATATATATATATTTTTATTTATTTATTTATTTATTTATTTAATTACTTATTTATTTGTTGCAGATGTTGCAACTACTGAAACTGTAAATGTCGAAGAAATTTCAACCGTAGTTATAGGGAATGATAGCAGACCATCCAAACGACTTTGGAATTTCGAAATGGTTTCTAAATACTTCCATATGCCTATAAATCAAGCGGTGAAAGAGTTAAAGATTAAGGAAGCTTCTTTGAAGAAGATATGTAAGAAGGTTGGAATTAATCAATGGCCATATAAGAAGTTGCGTACCTTGGAGCGATTAGCAAAAAATGTCCAAGGGAATACTGATCATAGAGAAATTATAAATGAGCTAGAAAATCAAAGGGAGCAAATGTTAAAGGATCCTAATCTTCAATCAGGCATAGAAAGAAATAAACTTGAAGTTTCATACTTTAAGAAGAGAAAGTATCGAAATTTGACGGAACTTTCTTACTATGCTCCTCTTGCGAGCTCATGTTATGTTTCTGGTAATCCTCTCCCAAAAACTAAGAATGAAGATACAATGTAGCTTTCCTGCACTTAATATTATTTTAATAATGAAAATATTTCCTGTTTTATAGTGCAAACTCTTGAAAATTCAATAACAAATAATTCAAATGTAAAAAAAATAACCATCAAAGGTGAGGTAAGAATGAAATTAGGTGAGGAATAATATCCATTATCGGAGTGATATAGATATGTTAAAAACTTGAGAAATAGAGAATTCATATTAACCACCAAGGGTGGTGTATAAACCATCCACTAAGAAATGGAAGGAGATAACCTTAGCTATAGATGTGGTATGTACGTAAAGTATATGTTTACCTTCTTCCTTATAAACTACAGTTTTAAGTATTTGAAAAAATTGAAGTAAATTATAATCATAACATCTCTTTATTTCCTATATTCGGCTGAAAACCAAACAAATGATCTATCAACCAAATGCTTTTAGAATTCCAGGTTAGTTTTGAACTTCGTGTGTAAAAGTTCTATTTTTTTGGGATAAATTTAGTATGATTAGTGACATCTTACAAAGAACTATTGCGCTTGTCACAACTCACAACCTCACATAAGCACCTCACATAAACTTATTATGACAATAAAATATTGTAAGTCCTTATGTCACTTTTGATGAATATGGTGCATGTGATTGGTAAATTGAGAACATATTTTATTTTTGTTTAGTGGATATGATAAATCTAAAACCGCAAGTTCGGGAGCAAACCACTTTGTTCGTTGGAGCTAGGGTTTAGTTTAAAAATGACAATTGGGTATTAAGATAAGATAGATATGCATTCATACATTTATATAGACATATTTGCATTATTATACATTCATACATGCATTTGGGCAATATATTTTGCATGGTATTTTTTACAAAATTGATAATATTAAAATTTCTTAGAGAATTGATATTATAAAAAAAATGTTATTGGAAGCCATCAAGCAAAAGCTGAAACGATTCATTTTCTTCCATCGCTCGTGAAGGTGGATCCATAATTAAAGGAAGAATATGATCAACCACAAATGAAGGAACAGGAAGGGTACAAGGAGAAATAAAACTCATCATTTCTCTGTGCCTTTTCTTTCTGGTACATGCATCTCTAAGCTTTATTTCGGCTGGATGCAATTTCAAATGTGGATTTGTTAGCATCATTTCTCTTCTATCTTTTATTTCTTTGAGTACTTCTCTCAATTCAGGGTCATCTTCAATGCTACCCAATTCCTGTATAACGGTTGATTAATACTGATCGAATGATGTTAAAGTGTAATAAAAAAAAATTACCTTAACATTTTCGGATAATTTCTGTAAGCTGACTAATTGTCGATGAGGCCATCTGAAGATTCCTAATTCCTCACACCTTCTTTTCAAGATTCTGTACTCAACTCTTAGTTCCTTAGCGACTTTATAAATGGGCATATGGAAATAAGTAGAAAGCATTGCCTTGCTTATTGTTGAAGGATCACGAAAAGTTTTTTGCGTCCTCTTGGACTGTCTACGCACTATTTTCTCTATCATGCTCTCCTTTGTACCAGTACTTGTGTCCTGGTTAACAGCTACGACGTTCGAAGTCGGGGTGATATCCCATTGTATAGGTATAACACTTGCAGAGGGAAGAAGAACCTCATCCATACTTAGTGGATTCAAGGCTGCAACATTGACAATAAGAAATATATATTAAATCATCACATGTGAATGTACAAAATTAAAGTAGGTCGCTTACCGGTGGCCTCGATTAGACGTTCCAGATTAGTAGGTCGCTTACCGGTGGCCTCGATTAGACGTTCCAGATTATGTTCAAAGTTCCAAAATGGATCAAAGTCCATGTTTAGCAAGGGTTCATCATTATGTTTTGCACTGAAATAAGTCAATGGGAATTGTTCACATTGTGCATCCCAAAACGGATATTCTGAAGCATCTGAGGAAGGGTAGCCAAGTTGATTAGTGAATGCAGAGGAGGAGGAAACATGATTTGCCATCTTTTGATAGAAGAAAGTAANATTACGTTCAAAGTTCCAAAATGGATCAAAGTCCATGTTTAGCAAGGGTTCATCATTATTTTTTGCACTGAAATAAGTCAATGAGAATTGTTCACATTGTGCATCCCAAAACGGATATTCTGAAGCATCTGAGGAAGGGTAGCCAAGTTGATTAGTGAATGCAGAGGAGGAGGAAACATGATTTGCCATCTTTTGATAGAAGAAAGTAAAAGATAACTCTTAAAAGTGAAGAAAATATGCAAGTAATTATTTATTCAGAAGTAAAAGAAGAGGATAGCTGCTTGATTGGTTTAAAGAAAATGGAGCTCTCTAGATTTAAAACGTCAAACACACATTCCAATGATATAAGATACTTCGTATCAAAATTTAGAAAAAGAAAATAGTGCATGGTTGAGAGTCATTGATGTTATTCGTTTTATCAAAAGGTAACAGCATATTGGCCGACAACACAAAATTTGTCAAAAGTGAAATAGTAAAAAGGTAAAAAGTGAGATCGTTTGAAAAATTTTCAGCATAAATTCATTGAAATGCCCAAAAGTTTTAAACAGTTTTTTAATTCAATATTTTCCTTTGACAAAAAAATTTTCTCTTGGAAAAAAAAACTTAACAAGTATTAACCACTTTTTAAATTGTTGTCGAACGTCGCAATAAATTCATGCTTTTGTTCGTTCTTAACACTTATTCACATCCTTAATCTTTTAGCCCTTAGAAATTATCAATCACTTAAACATTAACCACATACTTTTCAGAAATGCAAAACTTGTTTCCTTGCTTATATCATTTTGAACAAAATGATTGTTCTTTGGGTGGTAACAATTCATTTTGGGATGAGATACACTTATCACCACTAAGGGATATTGACTGTCTTTTAAGTAGAGATTTTTATGGAGGCGAAAATAATGCCAGTACTCAACAACAATGTAATGAAACTATTGGTAAAGTTCTAACATTTGTTTTGAATTTCTGGTTGTAATAAGTAATAGTTATTTGAATAAGTTGTTTGCAAATGCAGGTGTTTTACCGACAAATGAGCTTGATGTATTTGATAGCGTTGATTTATTTGTGGAGGAAAATAATAAACCTGCAAAGATAGATGTAGCAAATTTAAAATTAACAATAGTGAATACAGATATATTATGAATATATATCAAATGTAACAAGTCATTCAAATGTAAACGAAAATAACCCTAAAAGGTGAAATATAGAATACTCTTCACTAATAACGAAAATGTTCTACTGAGAGACATAAGAATGAAATCGGCAGAGGAATAATATCCATTATTGGAGTGATATAGATATGTTAAAAACTTGAGAAATAGAAAATTCATATTAACCACCAAGGGTGGTGTATAAACCATACACTGAGAAATGGAAGGAGATAACCTTAGCTATAGATGTGGTATATACGTAAAGTATTTGAAAAAATATAAGCAAATTATAATCATAACATCTCTTTATTTCCTATATTCGGCTGAAAACCAAACAAATGATCTATCAACCAAATGGTTTTAGGATTCCATTTTACTTTTGAAATTCGCGTGTGAATATTTTTTTTTGGGGATAAATTTAGCATGATTAATGACATCTGACAAATAACTATTGCGCTTGTGACAACCTCACATAAGCACTTCATGGTTGGACTATATTTACATATAATAACTTTTTAACTGTTTTACTTTTGTCACACTTGGACAATTAGCCGACATAATTGATTTAAAATTTGGCACGATTGTCAAGTGTACTGTTTTTTTTTTACGATTCGGATGCGACCAATTACTTTCGATCGTGAACTGTTTGTTTTTTGACAAGCTTAATATCTGACATCATTGAAAGGTATGTTTGCTATTTCAAATCTCAGAATCTCCATCATTTACTATCCTCAATGGTGTTTTACCTTATTCNGACAAAGAACTATTGCGCTTGTGACAACCTCACATAAGCACTTCATGGTTGGACTATATTTACATATAATAACTTTTTAACTGTTTTACTTTTGTCACACTTGGACAATTAGCCGACATAATTGATTTAAAATTTGGCACGATTGTCAAGTGTATTGTTTTTTTTTTTTACGATTCGGATGCGACCAATTACTTTCGATCGTGAACTGTTTGTTTTTTGACAAGCTTAATATCTGACATCATTGAAAGGTATGTTTGCTATTTCAAATCTCAGAATCTCCATCATTTACTATCCTCAATGGTGTTTTACCTTATTCTTTGTCACTGAATTATCTTTTTCTATTCTCTCTTTGTTTTTGAACGTCATTTTTTCCAAAAATGGCGAGCCAAGCTTATTTTCCAGACCAATTTTCCTACACCACTTATGATATTGCTAGGTATTCCTTATGGGATGAGACGGCATACCCAGCTTCTTCCTCATCTTTTCCAAACAAAATTGTTGACCCATCTTCCGATATTACGGAGTATTCCTTTTGTGATGAGTTGGTCGACACTACGCCTTCCTCATCTTTACTAAACCACATTTCTTATCCATTTTCCGATGTTATCGAATATCCTTTATCGATTGATGTTGCTGATGCTGCTCTTGCCTCATATCCTTTATCGATTGATGTTGCTGATGCTGCTCTTGCCTCATTTTTTCCAAGCCAAATTTCTTGCACATCTTCCGATATTAGCAAATATCCTTTATGGGATCTACAACATGGGATATCAACTTTTGGTAATGGATTGTTACCGAACATACCCTTTGATCGATTTTGGGGTATTGAGCATTTACCGAACATACCCTTTGATCGATTTTGGGGTATTGAGCATAATATGAACATACCCTTTGATCGATTTTGGGGTATTGAGCATAATATTGGAGGACTGCTTGAGGCTACTGGTAATCATATGTTTTTTTCTTGATATGCAATGACGATGACGTAATATATTTTTTCATCTTTGTTGCAGCCATGAACCACTTAAGTACGGAAGAAAATCTTATGGCATCAACAAGTGGTATACTTGTACAGGAAAATACATTTCCAGTTGCAAGTAATGCAAGTGTAGGAGGAAATATGACTACAGGTTCTGTAGTTGTAGAAATGAGTATGATTGGAACTCTTGCACGTAGGCAGCGGAAGAATACGCGAAGAACTTTTCGTGATTCATCCACAATAAGCAAGGAAATGATTTCCAAATATTTCCATCTGCCTATATATCGAGCCGCCAAGGAACTGAGAGTTGGGTATACGATTTTGAAAGAAAGGTGTAGAGAATTAGGAATCTTTAAATGGCCATATCGACAGTTAGTGAGCTTGGAGAAGCTATCAGGAAAAGCTCAGGTAGTTTTTTTATTTTTCCAAAGTTGTATCATTATAAGGTGAATGTTAATATAATGTTTTACAGGTATTTAGTAACATCAAAAATGACCCTGACATAAAGGAGGCAATGAAGGAACTAAAAAGTAGAAGGGAAATGTTGCTAAGCGATCCGAATTTGAAGTTGAATCCAGCAGAGATTAGGCTCAGGGATTCATGTACCAGAAAGATAAAGTATAGGGAGATGATGAGTCTTCTTCATTCTCCCACCCTTCCTATACATCCCCTTCATATTACTCCATTAATTGTTGATCCTGCCTTGCCGTTAATTGTTGATCCATCTTCATTTGCGACAGAAGAAGACGAATCGTTTAAACTTTTGCTTGATGGCTTTTGATAATATTTTTGAATAATAAGTATTTTTCTAAATATCAATAAATTTTGTAAACTCTTTAATAAAGAGGTTGTAGATGCCAAAGTTAGGCTACTGCTCATTGAGAGGTCATTCATAGCCATAAGATAAAATTGTAATCATTTACAACGCATAATATATTCCATAAATGTATATAACAAATGTCATTGTCGTACGACATGGCTTGCACTTTTTTACCTTGGAAAATGTAACAAATAGATACATATATGTGAACCAAATTTAATTATATTTGACATAAAATAAGATATGGTCATCTTTAAACGATAATACCGAGGCTTAATATTTGCGATCAATTTAAAAACTTACAATAACATCATGCAATATTATATGTTTATATTTCTTCCCTGGAATGTTCTTTCATTATCGTGTATTACGTTTTTGTACCACTGTATCCTTGCACGTACATTCTTTTGACTCAGCAGTAACATAAGGTATTAAAGCTAAAACTTTCATGCTATACACAATTTTTTAAAAAAAAGGGGGAACAATTTAAGGCGCATAGGAAATTCTTTTAATAAAGCTAATTTTCTGCCTAAAGCCCATCTCTAACCTAAAAGTCGTTATTATTATTATTTTTGTCTTGATAAATGTGAATATATTAGCTTTGAAATACAACTTGTTTTAAACTTATAACATTTATTGGACCTATGATTTAAGCATAACTTGTTGCAAAAGCTGAGTTTTCGCCCCCCAATATTGCATGATGATATTGAACTTGTTGCAGAAGAATTGGTTAAAAATAACTCGTTGTAATTATAAAACGGTAAGTAAGGAAATGATAGCAATTTATTTTCATTTGCCCATAAATGAAGCAGCGGATGAAATTGAACATTGATAAGCAAAAGCATTATTAAGTTTTATATATGCCATGTTGCCTACAAATGCCAAGCAAGTAATTACAAAGGAAATTAAAAAATTGGTACAAATGTCAGATGTCTTTACAGTTGTCATCAAAAATTAATTGAAAAGCGCAAATGTTTTTAACAGTGTCGGCTACATAACTATTATCATTTGACAAAAAAACTGCCCTCGTTGAAAAAAAGACTTAAAAAAGTATTTCTTACTGTTTGCACAAACTTTTGTCCTTTGCTATAAATTAGTGGTTTTGTTGGTCTTAGACTCTTCTTAACACTTATTTACACTCTTAGAAATTATTAATCCCTGAAACATTTAGTACATACATTTCACAAATGGCAAATATTGCTACTTGCTCATATCAGCTTCAACAAAATGATTGTTCTTCTGATGGTAACAATTCATTTTGGGATGAGGTATATCTATCACCACTAAGGGATAGTGAACCTCTTCTAAGTAGAGATCTTCTTCCAGGTGGAAATAATGTCAGTACTCAACCACAATGTACTGAAACTATTGGTAAGGTTTTAACATTTTGTAGGTAAGTCTTGTTTTAATAATTAATAGTTTTTAACAAGTTGTTTGTAAATGCAGGTGTTTTAGCTACAAATCCTGTTGATGTATTTGATAGTGTTGATTTAATTGTCGAGGAAGATAATACAGCTGCAAAGATAGATTTACCAAATTTAAATCTAAATATCTTTATTAGAAGAAAAAGGACAAAAAAAACTTATCGTGACCCTAATACATTAACTTTAGAATTGCTTTCTAAATATTTTTATATGACCGTTGATCAAGCTGCAGATGAACTACATGTTGGTCGAGCAATTTTAAAGAAAAGGTATAAAGAATTAGGAATTTTGTTCTGGCCTCAACGAAAACTCGTGAGTTTGGAGAGGTTATTAAAAAACGTCAAGGTAATTAAGTAATGCTTATTTATCAGCCTTATATTATTTAAGGAGAAATAACAAATTATTTTGTAGGAATTTGGCGGAATCCAAGACGAAAGCGAGCTAAAAAGAGTGATTGAAGAGTTGGAAGATAAGAAAAAATTGATAATACAAAACCCAAATGTTGAGTTGGGTGAGACAACAATAAGACTTAGAAACAAATGTGACAGGAATAGCTCAAAAAAAAAAAGGTATAGAAACTTGTCATACTTTAATTCAACAATTCATAAGAGTTCGTTGCAAAGTCATACATTTCCTGATATTTCCGAATTAATGCCTGAAGAAATAGATGAAGTGTTAGAGTTTGTACAGAATGATTTTCTAGATTCCAATAATACAACATAAATTTATAATTATCATGCATTTATACTCTATATAATTCTATTTTTTGACCAATCTAAATTAGTTTGTTTGTGTATGGATTAACGATTTTAGGTGAAGGGAGGGAATTAGAAGTAATATTATGTGCAAATGTTTACAAAGTTTTACTGTTCATATGGATTTCACAAAGGACTGAAATATAACGAGCATATATTTTTAAAAAAAAATTACGATGTGTATAAATTTGATAGTATGTGTACCATTAATATGTAACAAATTAACTAATTTAACCCAATGAAACTTTAATTTCTTATTCATGGGCTTATGTTTTCTTGGTTTGTCCTCCCTTTCTCGAAAAATGCCAACAGTTTATTATGTATAAACATATTTTCCAGTTTTTTTTCAATATGTTGTTACTTTAACATTTGCTTGTAATTAAGGGTTCCAGTTTTAATTTATGGGACAAAATAAAAACTGTATATATGGTTACTTTAATATTTTACGTAATAATTATCAGAACCATTTTAAAATTATGTGTAAGCATATTTTGTTTTTTTAATATTTTCTTCTTTGAAGCATATAACTTTAAAAATATCTATATCATGCACCACTTGATATAGATTGTAAATTTTGTAGAATAAATAAAGTTTCAATTTAAACAAAAAAAAAAGTTGTTTGTTGCAAGTTTAAATGATGGATAAGTTATTGATGTCGAAAAACACTTTGAAATGGAATACGAAAATACAAATAGTTTGTTAGGAATGGCGGAAATATGGCTTAACTAAACTGTTACCACATGTTTTCGAAACCCTTTAAAAATTCAACATTATTTTCTAGGTACATAATATGCATAGTATTCATTGGCTCAACCAATTTTAGGCTTTTTCCCTTTATCATTTGGTGGACTGCTTGCTTGCGAATCGTCTACACTGTCTCCCGATAATTGGCTAAAATCAAGCCTTCTTTTCGTGGGATTTCCTAGCATCAACGATTGCCTAAACAAACCATCGTTTGAGTCAGCTAAGTCTAGCTGTGCATCTTTGCATAGACACGCAACTGTATACTTTGTGCTTTGTTCACTGAATATGGTGTTTTTCTTGAGAGGAAACACAAGCCCAAGATTATCGAGTGTTTGTTGGAGCATAGCACCATCGTTTTCGCAGGTAGGTATGTTGGACGACGTCAGTAACAATAGGCGGTGCACCTCATGATTAAACATTGTTGCGCGTACACTTCCAACGTTATCAAATATTTCTATGTCCACCTTATACCTGTATATCAACAAAAACATAATATAAGTCATGCTATATTAGAATTTTAAGTATTAAGGAAACAACGAAGATATATATTTTGATACCTTTTGACAGTGATGCCATCAGTTTGTCCACAGTTCATGCATTGGAGTTGTAAGCCTTCAGTTGAGTGGACTATTTTGTTGCAGTAATTGCAACCAACGTAGTAGTCGAAACCATCACGCTTAAGCAATCTAATTTTGCCTCTCACCCATGCAATTGGTTTCTAAATGTAATGCAGAGCCACAAAAGTAGGTCAAAAGCTTTAAAAGTAAATAGATTGATGGTTAAATGTAAAAGGCGATTTGACATTCGACATACAGTTGAAATGAAATGTTTACTAACTTGTTCAAATCCAGTTTCAAGAGATGAAAGGCATGTTTTTCGTTGCCTTATAGGGTCTGCCAATGCAAGCAATGAATCAAGGTAAGTCTTATCTACAATTTCCTTGTAGATGAGTTCAGAGTTTTTGTCCTTCCTATAAGAATAACCAATCACTATTATCATGGTCAAATAACTGGTATATTCTACATAAGTGACAAGGAATTAAAAAATACCAATCAGTAAGGACTTTTGCAACGTGGCCAACAGGATCAACTTCAATTGATGTGTTATATAGTGTACTCAGTGACAACCCTAATTAAACACAAATGTCAAGTATGTAATATAAAAAGTAGAAATTATTTAATGCACTCGTTGGAAGAACATAACAATATTACCTTGGAATGCATTAACGTTCAATCCTTCAGCAAGTATAATGGGGAATTTCCCTTGCCGAAGTTGTAATTCAAGTTGAACCCCTTGGTTTACAGCAAACGTTCCCCAAAGTGTTAGCATAATAGGCTTCAATCTATAAGTGAAATTCGAAACATAATATATAAACAAAATGATAACATATAACAAAGTAAATAATTGTTATATAAGTAAGGCAAGAAACGGGTTAAGATTTATACTCTTCGTTCATGACAACAAAATCATGAACATTTTGTTCGCCATTTTTGGTCACCACAATTTGGCGTGGTAACTTGTATATAACAATCGCCATAATGCCTATAGTTATACAAAAGAAGCAACTAAATTGATGATGCATAAATCAAGTGTTAACCATATAATAATAATAATAATAATAATAATAATAATAACAATAATAATAATAATAAGGAACTAAACAAATCTAAAAGACAATGAAATAAAGAATTGACTTACTTATTGGTCGGCGAGATAAAAAATAGTCAAAAATATGGTGAAATGGGCTCAGATGAGCCTGGACATGTCCAGATATGTCAATTGCCTCATCAGGACTAAGTTTTTGAATCATAGTACTCCTCGTTATATTCCAAATATTCATGTACTTTGGATCAGGTAAATTTGTAAAACCTACGACAGCTTTAACCGATGCATTAGATATAATATATGTAGAAGACACCTCGAGTCTTTTATCAACCGTCCCATCAATGTCTTTGTCATACAACATTGCTTGCACTTTGTTACCCTGAAAGAAGTATCAAATACGTACATATATGTTAACGAAATGTAATTATATTTGACATAAAATAAGATAGGGACATCTTTGAACATTAATACCGAGGCCTAATATTTGTGATCAATTTAAAAACTTACAGCCTCATCCTCCAATATTATGGGTTTATATTTCTTTCCTGGTGTTCTCCTTGATTCTTGTGTATTAAGTTTTTGTACCACTACAACTTTGCACCGCCATCGTGGTAACTCAGTAGTAACATCAGGTATCAACACTAGTCCCTCCATGCTGTACACAATTAAGGAAATTTAATACTGTTAGTCGCGTATAAAATTGTTGTCATTAAGCTAGTCATATGTTCACAAGCCATTTCTAACCTAACATTCGTTATTATTATTATTATTATTATTATTATTATTATTATTATTATTATTATTATTATTATTATTGTATAAGTGTAAATATATATGCTTTGAACAAAATATATATAAACATATTGAGCATAATCTTTTAATTAAAGTAATTAAAATACAATAGCGTTAAACTAAATCTTATATATGATGCACACAATAAATAGTACATAGGTAACAACAAATTACAATATTTGAACTTGTACGGTTGAGTAGATCCAAACTCTGAAACAAAGCAAATATGTTGAACGAAAAAAGTTAATACAAATATAAGTTCATATGAATTGTTGTTTTTAAGTTTTAAAAATGCTAGTAATTCATTCTGTTGTAATTTTTAAGTTATGTACTAAGTTTTAAGTAGGTTAGTGAACCACTATGTTGGATTAAGTTTTTAATTATATTTGTTTCTACACTATAAATAATTTTATCTTGCATGTTTGTAATGTTATTACTTCATTTAATGTTAATTTATAAAGTGCAAACTATTTTTATTTTTTATTTTGGAGTTTAAGTTGGATATGTCGAAAAAAAGGGTAAGCGGGAAGGCTATGCTAAGAAAATTACGTGAGGTGTTTGATAGAATAAATAATAATTGTTTGATTATAGAATAATATAATGCAAACTATACTCACTTATAATTGATGCACAATTAAATTAAGCCGTCATAATATGTACTTGATGATTTCATCGTAAACAACATTTTCTGTAAGATTTGTGCATGTCGATTCATCAAAATCGTTGCATATTACGATTTTCAAAGAAGCTGCAGTCTTTGCACGAGACATCGCGACATATAGTTGACCATGGCTAAAAACAGGTTCCTTCAAGTAAAGGCCAACAAAATCTAGAGTTTGGCCTTGTGCTTTATTTATTGTCATTGCAAAACAACTTTTTACGGGGAATTGGCATCTTTTGAATGGTATTGGACAGTTTTCATCCTTTGATGGTTGAAGTGGTATTCTAGGTATCAATACATGCTTACCCTTGTATTCCCCCACTGCGATAATGCAACTTATGGTATGATCCCCAAACATATCACATATTAGGCGTGTACCATTGCATAAGCCTTCACATGGATTTAGATTCCTTAATAAGATTACAGGACTATTTTTTTTCAAGCTTAAAGTATGAGGAGGCAAGCCAGGAGGGCATAAAGTATGTAAATAATCTTGGCAATGCAAGTACTTTGAATCAAGTGGCTCATCATAACTGATGTAACTTTTATTTTCACCAGGGAACTTTTCCAGCAAAAGCATATTAATCTCATCAACAAATTCATTCTTTGTTGTCAAAATTGCTCTGTCCATCAGTGGGTATGGGTCATTGAAGAAACAATGTAAATCAGGGTATACAGCATCAAACAATGCATATAACGAAGACTTTGATCCACATTTTTGTACAAGAAATTGAGAATCACTTTTATTTTGTTTTGGTAAATAGCAGGTTCTGTGCCATTACCTATCTTCATCAAGTAACTTGCAAATGTAGGATCAGCCTGTGTACGCATGTTCTCAACTAAAGTCAAACGACAAATGTGCGGCCATATAGAAGTTGACTTAACCAAAGATGTTGCAATGAAATCTTCCTTCTTTCCATGTCTTACAACTGGTAATGTCTGCCTAAAATCTCCTCCAAATACAATGACTTTTCCCCCAAATAAATCTTCACAATCCATTATATCTTTAAGTGTTATATCAAGGCTCTCAACTATATTCCTATGTGACATGGATGCTTCATCCCAAAGAATCAATTTACTATGGCGAAGTAAACTCGCATCAGCAGAATGTTTACCTATATTACATACATACTTATCAGTACCATCAAGTGGGAGCTTGAAGCGAGAATGTGCTGTGCGACCGCCAGGTAGTATAGATGCAGCTATGCCAGAAGTTGCAGTTGCAAGGGCGATCAAACCTTTANCTCGCGAGCCATTAATAAATTATATATATATATATATATATATATAAAGAGAGAACCCTAAACACCACTCACACCAACAGGCAACAGCCCTACTTAGTTGAGCCGCCAGTAGGGGTGAGCATAACCGACCCACCCGATTGGAACCGTCCGACCCACACCCGATTTCATGCCCATCTGACCCGCCCGCAATCCGAAAATAGAAAATCGACCCAAATCATCTCTAATTTCGGACATAATTTAACGGGTTGGGTTAGGGATTTTCGAACCCGAACCGCCCGAAAACCCGAAATTATATATATATATATATATTATTTATTTATTTATTAACACGCCAGTGTGCCACACCTCCGATCCTCCACTAAGCAAAGGGTGCAAAGTAACTCCTTGAGCCTTGTGCATTTTTGTATTTGTGTGTATAACTCCTTGAGCCTTGTGCATTTTTATATGTGTGTCATGTACTTGGGAAAAAGCAAAGAAGATGGGTTGGCATTGTCAGACTGTCAGTTGTCACATGCTTTGATTGAGAAAATGAGGAGACAAAAATTAGGGATTCTTTTTCTCTCTCTCACCCTCTCTTAGGGCTCGTTTGGTTCGCGGAAAATATTTGAAGGGAAGTGGAAGTGAAATTCCGTGAAAAAGTTGTTACCAGGAAGATAAATTATGTTATTTGGTTGGTGGAAAAGAAGTTGCTGAGAATGATAAGGAATAATGTGTATAAATACCCAAATGCCCTTATTATTATTATTATTATTTGGTAAATTATTATTATTATTATTATCAAAAATCTAAACAGTAAACCACAACCCCTTATACTATTATTATTATTATTATTATTTGAGGCCCAGTAAACCACAGCCCACAACCCCAATTAGGTTTCCTTCGTTCTTCAACAGTGTAGATCCAATTATCATTCTTCAATCCTCAACTCCTCATTCTCTTGTGTGCGAAGCAATCAGCAAAGCCAGAGAGGCAGAAGCGGCGTTGCGGTGGGGCGGAGGCGCGGAGACGAGGCGGTGACGCAGGTGCAGGAAAAGATTTGGTTGGCAGCAAAAGATCCTGCCTCACCTCTCGCACACCCCTAGCCGCCAGCAGCCCAGCAGTCAGCACCGCACGACGTCGCTCCCGTCACGCCACTTCCCAACGGCCCCGACGACGCAACTTGGTAGCAGACGCCACCGTCACGGCCTCACTATAATTTTTCTGTCTCTATAATTCCTCCCGATTCCATGGGAAGAAGCTCTAAGGTTTTCCTTATCTGTTAAGTTGCTTCGTTTTCTTCCGTATTACTAATCGTTCATATTCAGATCTCAGTTTCTCTGATTGTCGAGAAGCTACCTTCTGAGCTGAAATGGCCGGCTATTACGATGGCAATCCTTTCGTCGAAGAGGAAGAAGTTAATCTGGTTACTGTAAGCTCACTCCTTCCCTCTCTCTATGTGTATTTGTGTGCGATTTGGATCCGTAATCTGGTTATACGCGATTTGGATCTTTCTATTTCCATTTACATATTTTTATTTTCGGATTTATCATTTATATTCGAAATATATTTTTATTTTTCGAATTGTTACTTGCCAATTTATGTTTTGTTATTATTATTGATGTATTGATTTATTTACAGTACTCTCCTACTATTTTCTGTCGCGATCTATTAGAAGAATGGATATACGGATATAGTTTTTCCTTTCAATCTTAAAACCGATGTGGTGCTTTGAAGATTGTTTCTTCATAAATATAGTGTGAAAATCTTAAATTATGAAAAAAGAAAAAATAAAATAAAATAGGCTTAAATATTTTTTTTTGTTTTACGAATTTAAGGATTTTTAATATACTATTAATTGTCAAAGACTTAAATCTTGAATTTATGATTTTTTGGGATTGACTGGCTTTCATAATCTCTATTATATGCCTTGTGAGTTTTTTGAGTTTATATGCGTTTAGAGTTTGTACTATATCTTTTTCAATAACAGTTTCCTTTTCTTTTATCAATTTTATTAGAATCTTAGAATGCATATTTGAATTGGTAAATTTATATGCTTAGTTCTTGTCTATTTGATAGACTAATGTTTTTGTTTACTAATGGGATAACTGTTGTTATATCAATAATGATGAATTGACTTCCATACGTTATATGTAAACTTTGGACTTGTGCATTAAATTTGTATCAAGTATCATAGCATTATTGAAATTCATATATGAACTTTCACAATTAATTGTCTCTATTGTTGTTTGCTGTAGGGGTTTAAATTATTAAACAAATGAGTAGTAGATAACTTGCTCAATATTTGCTGAGAAGCAAACTAAATTCCACCTAAATGGCTAAATGCGACATAAATAAATAAATAAGCATAAATGAATATAAATATAAATAATTTTGTAAGAATAGAAATTAATTTTTACAATTAAAAGAGGTGTGCAAAGGTGTAATTTTTAACTCACAGTTTGAGAAGTGCGGCTATCGAAATTGACTCAAACAAATGAGCAACAAATCACTTGATCAATAACCTGTTTTGAAAAAAAAATTATCAAGTAGGAAGATGAATAATATTTTTTTTCTGTATGTATTAACCTTCAGCTCACGTAAAGAGAGATTAAAAAAAACTGGAAATCTTTTGCTTGGTTTGAGCTATGGATATATGCGTTAAAAAAGTTGATAATCTTTTGCTTTCTTTGAGGTGTGAGGATATACGTGTACTTTTACACGATTTTTTTTTAAAATATAGAGATTTTAAACAAGTTGTAAACCATGCGCCCAAGTAAAAAAAGGTGACAATCTTTTGCTTTCTTTGAGATGCATGTATATACGTGTACTTTATAATTAAATAAGAATATTTTTTTTAAACCATAAAGCTGCAAACCATGTGTCCAATTCTATAAGTTGATTAAATTTTTTTTTTGTTATATTTTTTTAAAAGAAAATTGCCATTTTGGTCCAATGACTATTATAGTAATGTTAATTGCTATCCGTGACTTTCAAAAATATTAATTGCGTAAATTGACTATGCATTTTTTCTCAATTTTGGTCACGCCGGCCAAATTGCCAGTCAAATGTGACTGGAAAATATTAATAGGTCAAACGCTAAGGGTATTTTTGTCATTTTACTTTATATTATTTCATCTTCGTCGTCTTCTCCATTCAACTGTCGCCGTCAACTTGAAGCTACTGTCGCCGTCGACTTGAAGAGAGAAGCAGCAACAGATCGAAGAAAGAAGCAGCACCCGTGGCCCTCTCGTCTCTCTCGCTGGTTGAACGAAGAAAGAAGCAGCAGCCGCGAATTTCTGTCACTCGGTCTTCACTGGTAATGGCGACGGAAAGAGGTATGGGAGTTGTCGATGAAGCAGAGTGGCGGACATGGCAGTCCGGCGGTGAGCACCAACCAGCGACCCCGGGTCTCCCTCTCGAACTGCAGACAGAAAGCGACCGATAGCGAGCATTGGCGTGGCTCCTCTTCTCTGACGAGCTGGTTGGTAGCTTCAACCATGGCGAAAATGGTGGAAATGGATGATGTCGGTAGCTTCACGTCGCCTTGAAGCTATCGTCTCCAGCAACGATGGTGGGAATGGAAAATGTCGGAAAACATAACAAGAAAATGACTATTTTGCCCCTTCCAATTAAGAATAATATGTGATTTAATTTTTTCCGATCACTTTTGACCGGAAATTTAGTCGGCGTGACCAAAATTGAGGAAAAATGCATAGTCAAGGTACGCAATTAAAATTTTTGAAACTCGCGAATAGCAATTAACACTACTACAATAGTTATTGGACCAAATTGGCAATTTTCTCTATTTTTTAAGCATGAAGTTGAACAATTTGTCAGGATCCGTTGTAAATTCTTTATATATGTTTGTGTCTTAAGTAATGATGTATATAATTATATATGTTTGTGGCTTAAGTAATGATATGACGAAGAACAATCATGCGACATACATATATATAAGCAGGGCCGGCCCAAGGGGGGGCAGCCTGGGCACCTGCCCAGGGCCCCATCTCCCTAGGGGCCCATAGGCCATAGGTCATACATATATATACTACTAATTCTGCACAAAAAAATTCTGCATAAAAGAAGTTGAAAAAAAAAAATTCTGCATAAAAGAAAGGGAAGTGGCTGGCAGACAAAGGACAAGGATTCCCACCTATTTTTGTTTGCTTTCTTTGTCTTTATTGGTGGAGGAATGCTAAAGATTCCACTTAGTACAACTTTTCATGTTTGTTTTTTTTAAGGGACTCCACCTTTTTCATGTTGTTTCAGTAGAGTGGGCAACAAAAGAGGGATTATTTTCCCATTCTTCTCTCATTTTTCGGCAGAACAGAGCAAATAGAGAGAGACAGTGAGTTCGGTTGCCAGAAGCAGTAGGCTGTAGGCGACGGAAGAGAAGGAAGAGAAGAAAACCATTTTTCTTCTTCTCTCATTTCGGCAGCTCATCAGTAGAAGGATTGAAGGAACAACCATTTTCCTCCATGACTCCATCTTTGGTGCAGTTTAGCCTTGCTATTTTGCCTAAGTTTGCCTAGTTTTTGGGTACTATCTTCATCAAATAGTTTGTTAATTTGATTGCTTATTTGCTTAATTCTATTGGTTAAGATTTATATGTTTTACACAGTTTGCCTATGAATTTTATTTCAGTTTTAATTCTATCTATTAGGATTTCTATGTAAAATGAAATTGTAAATTTATTAGGTTTATTATATGCAGGGATTTGAAGGTCATGTTTATCGTTGGGCATTTGGACGAACTAAAGATTTTTGATTGATTGATTCATAAGTGCCAGGTGCTTTTGTTCTCTTTTTTTTAAAATCAGTTTCATAATAAATGTTTTTATACAATGTTGTCTAAAATGCATTTATCCGGAAGTAAAAAAGGAAATTTATTAAAATATATAGTAGGATCCTATAATGAAATGAAAATTTAGAGAGACCAAACCAGATAATCTTGAACAATCTAATGAAAATTTGAGTACGTAATCAAGATTATATTGATGATGATATTGATAATGCCCTAATCGCCTGCTGCAGTGCTGCCTGCCTAATCTGCCTAAAAATGTAAAATACTCAATAGACAATATTCCTTTTTTTTATTATTAATATCGATTTTATAATAATTTTATACAATATTGCCTAAAAAACATTCATTCGGAAGTGAAAAAAGTAAAAGAAGAAAACAAAATGTTCATATAGGGGCCCTTTTTTTCAATTTCGCCCAGGGCCTCCAAAATATTTGGAACGACCCTGTATATAAGCTATGAGTTAAGTAAATCGAAGATCGCGACATACATATATATAAGCTATGAGTTAAGTAAATCGAAGATGAAATATACATATCACGCCAAAATATATAGATATATCAGCCTAACAATGGAATTTCAGCAGTTTAGCAAATTACATGGATATCATTTGATAAGATCTCATGTCCTTCAAAATTATTGTTTTCACTTATTGTAGTATGGAAATTGTAAATTCGAAACTTAGCTTTTCATCATCAGTACAAAAGAAATACCTGAGCGTCCTTGTAGAAATTTTCTTTTTACGTAGATGTGATTCCACAATGGTTTTGTAAGAATTTTTTTTAGCAAAGGTTGTAAAAAATTTTTGGTATGGAAATGGCGTTGTTACAATGGCCATTTGTATTGAATGTTTTTAAAACTGTTTTTGGCATTTATTTCAATGTTATTATATATATATACATATATATATATATATATATATATATATATAGTATTATAAGCTCTATGCTTGTAAGTGCAGCATGAGTCACGTGGTATCCCACCCTAAATGTCGATTTGTTCTTTAACCATAGTGAATTTGGTCGTCCAATCCAATCACTCCTGTCATTTTGTTGTTGTATTCACCAAATAACAGGTTTATGCGATCCTATCTTTCTCATTATTGATGGTGGCGGCTAACTATTCCGACACAAAAAAAATCCAATCACTCAATTTTTTTTATATATTTATGGTCTTCTTAATCTTGTCTTTTCTTAATTAGTATCAGATCCATAATTAAGAGTGCATAATGAATCATGTTGTGGTCTCCCACCCTTATATTATAGCATTTTTTTTGTTTTGTAGATCTTGTTTATGTTGTGGTCTCCCACCCTTCTATTATTGCATTTTTTTTAGATCTTGTTTTTGCTTTATCAGTGGAGTTGGTTTGCTTAGTGGAGGAGTGGGTATGCATGTTAATAATATAATATTGAATCCTAAATTATGTATACATACCATGCGGATATAATATTCAAAGAAGGCCCATGCAAATAGTGTAAGAGTTGTATTTAAGCAGTCTGAATTTGAACGGCCGATCATCTGCAAGGGCAAATATGGCATTCTGTTTGCAAAGCACATTCGCAAAAGCACAAGGTACAAGAAATTCCGCCGGAAAAAGTCTTGGGCAAATTATAAGTGACTCTTTATATTATTTTAAGATGTAATCAATCTTGTTTGTCGGCTGGTATATATATATATATATATATATATATAGCATGAGTCACGTGGTATCCCACCCTAAATGTCGATTTGTTCTTTAACCATAGTGAATTTGGTCGTCCAATCCAATCACTCCTGTCATTTTGTTGTTGTATTCACCAAATAACAGGTTTATGCGATCCTATCTTTCTCATTATTGATGGTGGCGGCTAACTATTCCGACACAAAAAAAAATCCAATCACTCAATTTTTTTTATATATTTATGGTCTTCTTAATCTTGTCTTTTCTTAATTAGTATCAGATCCATAATTAAGAGTGCATAATGAATCATGTTGTGGTCTCCCACCCTTATATTATAGCATTTTTTTTTTGTTTTGTAGATCTTGTTTATGTTGTGGTCTCCCACCCTTCTATTATTGCATTTTTTTTAGATCTTGTTTTTGCTTTATCAGTGGAGTTGGTTTACTTAGTGGAGGAGTGGGTATGCATGTTAATAATATAATATTGAATCCTAAATTATGTATACATACCATGCGGATATAATATTCAAAGAAGGCCCATGCAAATAGTGTAAGAGTTGTATTTAAGCAGTCTGAATTTGAACGGCCGATCATCTGCAAGGGCAAATATGGCATTCTGTTTGCAAAGCACATTCGCAAAAGCACAAGGTACAAGAAATTCCGCCGGAAAAAGTCTTGGGCAAATTATAAGTGACTCTTTATATTATTTTAAGATGTAATCAATCTTGTTTTGTCGGCTGGTTATATATATATATATATATATATATATATATATATATATATATATATATATATATATATATATATATATATATATATATATATATCAGCATTAATAAATTAATATAAGTACAAAAATACATTTTTTTGTACCTGGAATTGTCCTCCTTCATGATATATGTTCAACAATTATGTCAATTTTGATTATAATGAGGTCCGAATTTAATATTTTTTTTAATGAAAATCAATGAGTAAGTTAAAAATAATAGTAGTTAACAAAATATTCAGTTACTAAAGTTTACACTTATGGAATGCAAGGTATCTAGAAAAAGTATATGATATAATAGAAAGTAAAAGTAGGAAAAAATAATAATAGATGGTAAAATCAAAATAATATAAACCATTCATTTCAACAAACAATTGAACCAACAGTTTTTAATTTTCGTTATAAGTCTAACTTTATTGGCTCCTATTAGATTTATATTAGTAAATATACGGAATAGTAAATATATATATATAAGTTAATGTGCTATATGTAGAACTGTATAAGGCCAAATCCAATCTTCCAATTTAGCCCAATCAAATTTCTAATCATTACCCAATAGACAATAGCCCAATACAAAACTCATTTATTCAATGAAGTCAATATCCCTAGAGAGACCACGACTCAGACTCACTTCTCCTAATTCCTAAATCCTAATCTCCTCTGCTCATTGGGCGCTGCGCTGTTGCTACGCCTGCTGCTCCGATGCTGGTGGGGCGGTGACCGGACAGGGCTCCGACGGACCTCAGGCGAACCTCACCAAACCCTCAAGGTAAATTGAACTTTAATTTTCGCCGTATTATATGGAATCTTATTAATTGTATGTCTTTTCTTCCATAACCGTTGGCTTAAACTGGGATCAATGTGGCCAAAATTAGTATATCTGGCCAGATGCATTCAAAATCTAGATCTCACCTTATATATTGTGCGAATATAAGAATTACTATTAGACTATTTGTACTTGTTTATTCATTAATTAAGCATTAGAAAAACTTATTAAGGGTTTTGTGATAGTACCAAATAATTTCAAGAATTTCTTCAGTATATATGTGTTATGATAGATGAGAGTTTCTAGAATGCTTAGTCTGTGCATGATAAAAGTGTATTTTTGTCAAAGGTATGATATATAAATCTTTCAAATACAAAATACACAAACTATAATTTATAGTGCCATAAAGTACAATATGATTTTTTAATGATATAATTAATATTATAAAAATGTTAGATATTATTTGATAAAGTTCTTCCAACTGGTTCTTTAAATTTTGGAATTGCCTATTTCTTTGGGGTTTATGTATGAATTTAGATTTGTAGTTGTAGGCATCATATTTTTAGTCCATGTACTCTTTCAGTAAATTTCTTGAGAGCACAATAAAATGTATCCGAGTGTTTATAGCTTCCCATGAGAACCTGCACATTAATTATAGAATTAATTTCAGCAATAGTACTTTGACTATTGTGATTTTCGAAATTTGGTCCTTGTCTTTCAATTTGGACGAATTAAACCTTTGACTATCATAATTGTTCCACTATTAGTCCTTTCGTTAAATAAGAGTTAGATAGACGTTAGTGCAGGGCTAAAATGATCATTCCCTCTGCTTAGCTTCTTCTTCCTCTATCTTGGTCAAGTATATGTATACATTACACGCAGTGCACTCTCTTTGTCCAAGAAAACTAACCTTAGAGAGAACCAATACATAATCTTGGAATGGACTGGGCTTGGCTTTTTCGTTTTCACTATCAACACAAGCAATTATAGGAAATAGTAAAGGGCAAAAACTTCCATGCAAATTACAAAACTTTCTACATAAAAAATTCTCGAAAACCATAAAGCTTTGGCGCACAAATTTCTCATGCAATAGAAATTGAAAGCTCATAATTAAGCAATATGACCAAAATCATGCGTTGCAGCGTTGGTAAAGAGATTTTGAACTCACCAACATGACTCGGCACGACATGAGCATTAGCTTCTCGTGACCTAATTGCTTCAAACTCTGCTTCAATTTTTGCCTCCAACCCCTCCAAATCCTCATTCGCTTCAATTGACACTTTCTCGAATCCTCGGTCTTTCGTAGCTCCGTCCCTCTAACTCTAGGCAGCAATGCCACATTTGCCTCGCTGCAAGCACCTGAATTTGAGGGTGAGGAGACGGGAGTGGTGTTGCTGGGCTGTTGTCAAGCTCTAGTGCACGGACCGTTGTGGATCGGAAGAAATGGCACCGACGACGGCTTTTCGGGAGCCTGGCGCTTCGAGGAAGTAAAAAGAGGAGTCGAAGTTCTGCTGCTGACTAATACGACATAATATTGATGTTAGAAAATACAACACAATTTTGAAAAATAAAATAAAATAAAAAATTTCCTAGTCCACTCTCACGTCCTTCCAAATTATCAAAATATTTGTCAAATTCATGGTTTGATAACTCTTCCTCCATGCTCTTGATTTCTCTCTGTAACAATTTGTATTTGTTGGCGTTTAATAGACTCACGCATAGTTGGATCTTCTATCAAATGTAAATTCATTTTTAAGATTTTGTTTTTCTTTTCGTTTTGCCAGCTTCTTTTTGTTTTGTCATTGCTACTTTGTTTGCTGTAGTTAGTTTGAGCTTTAAACAAATAAGGCTCATACTATTTTTGGAGTAACTCATGATTGCGTTCGAACATTGCTTTGAATTGTGCAGTTTGTTGTTCCATGGCACAATAAATTGATTGCGCTCATGAGAGTTGTTTCTTCAACTTTTCCTTCTTCTTTCCCGTAGGACGTTCATTAGTTTCGAAATCATCATTCAAATCAACAACAAATGAGCATGAGCGTATTGACTCCTCGGTTCCCAAAGATTGTGATTGTGATAATTTCGTAGTTTTCTTCTGACCTCCGACATTTGGCAATCTCACAGTTTTGCAAAACTTTTGCATGTCTTTCACAATATGTCATACATGATCAAATTTAAATCCCTTTTTGTATTTGGAATCTTGCATTAGTAACTCCTTTGCTCTATCAAGCTGTTATAAACAAAATATAATTCAAATTAAACAGCGCAATTAAGACAAAAAAGATGAGACAACTAATTAACACAAATTTACAAGATACTCACAATATCTTGTTCAAATGCACCACTTGGGTTTACGTTCTCTATTTGTTGAATGTATCCTCTTAGTTTGTTGACCATTGTGAATATATTTGTCTAACGAGTTTGCAGCGATCTCCAACGGTTGTAAACAATTCTGATAAAAGCTTTTTCAAAAATTTGATATCTTTTATTGGAATGTGTGAAAAAAAACATGCATACTAATTAACGAATGAGATATTTGCGATCTAATTCAACGGTTGTAAACAATTTTGATAAAACTTATTCAAAGATTTGATATCTTTTATTGGAATATGTCTTGATTTCAATAAAAGATATCAAATCTTTGAATAAGCTTTTATCATAATTGTTTACAACCGTTGGATTAGATCGCAAAGATTTCATTTGTTAATTAGTATCCATGTTTTTTCTTACACATATTCTAATAAAAGATATCAAATCTATAAATAAGCTTTTATCAGAATTGTTTACAACTGTTGGATTAGATCGCAAAGATCTCATCCATTAATTAGTACGCATGTCTTTTCTCACATATATTCCAATAAAAGATATCAAATTTTTGAATAAGCTTTTATCAGAATTGTTTATAATCGTTAGATTAGATCGCAAAAATCTCATCCGTTAATTAGTATGCATGTCTTTTTTTTTTTTTTTTTTAACACATTCCAATAAAAGATATCAAATCCTTGAATAAGCTTTTATCAGGATTGTTTACAACCGTTGGATTAGATCACAAAGATCTCATTCGTTAATTGGTATCCTTGTATCTCTATAAATACTACAATTAGATTTTTAGAAGTAATACCACACCTCTTTTGAATCTCAAAATCTCTTTACCTTTCTGTCTAGTTTAGCAATCATTGGAATATGCCAAACCCTTCCCATTCGATCCGGACTGCCTCATACTCAAATGAAGAAGATAAACTACTTTGTAGTATATTTATGGATATTGCCCAAGATGCTCGAAAGGGTAGCGATCGCTCGGTACCAGAATTGTGGGAACACATTGCGCAAGAATATAAACAAAGGCTACCGGCACACATTAGTACTAATCGACCTTGGAGATCGCTGCAAACTCGCTGGGCAAATATATCGATAGCGGTCAGCAAACTAAGAGGATGCATTCAACAAATAGAGAAAATGAACCCAAGTGGTGCATCTGAACAAGATATTGTGAGTATCTTGTTAATTTGTGTTATTTAGTTGCCCCATCTTTTTTTGTCTTAATTGCGCTGCTTAATTTGAATTATATTTTGTTTATAACAGCTTGATAGAGCAAAGGAGTTACTAAGGCAAGATCCCAAATACAAGAAGGGTTTTAAATTTGATCATGTATGGCATATTGTGAAAGACATGCACAAATTTTGCAAAACTAGGAGCTCCCTAAATGTTAGAGGTCGGAAGAGAACTATGGAAGGATCACAACCACAATCTTTGGGCACTGAGAAGTCTATAGACTCATGCTCATTTGCTGTTGATTTGAATGATGATTTCGGAACGGATGATCATTGCAATGAAATGAACAATGTAGATGAATGTCCTACAAGAAGGAAGAAGGAACAGATGAAGAAACAAATCTCTGATGAGCGCAATCAATTTATTTCTGCCATGGAACATGCCATGGAACAACAAACTGCACAATTCAAAGGAATGTTTGAACACAATCCTGAGTTACTCCAAAAACAATATGAGCTTGATTTGTTTAAAGCTCAAACCGCAGCAAAGAAAGTAGCATTAGCAAAAGAAAAATTAGCATTGGCAAAACGAAAAGAAGAAAACAAAATCTTAATAACGAATTTAAATTTGATAGAAGATCCAATTGTGCGTGAATTTATTAGACGCCAACAACTTCAAATTGTTGGAGAGAGAAATCAAGAGCATGGAGGATGAATTGAATCAATTTGTAAATTTGACAAATATTTTTAATTTTCACAATTGTGTTGTATTTTTTAATATCAATATTATGGCATATGTATTTTAATTTTTATTAGGTTATGTTTGATGTATTCAAATTTTAGTTAATATATATTCAATATTAGTCTTATTTTGATTGTCTCGAGATCTTTAAAATGATATAATTTATATTTAATAATATAAACTTTAAATATAAGTATTTAACAAATTATAAAAAATACATATAAAACAAATAAAGGATACTTTTGGAATTATCAAAATTAGCAAGGGCAATGTAATGTTCTTCTCCCCCTTCCATTTGCTATGGATGAACAGTGACTGTTCATTCGCGACAAATTTTTTGCGATTTGTCGCTGATTGGAGCAAAAAAAATTGGTTGGATAGTGGGACAGCGCTTGAGAATGGCCGCAGATGCGTTGGAGATGCTTTAAAGGCAATGG
This sequence comes from Ipomoea triloba, assembly GCF_003576645.1. NCBI lineage: Eukaryota > Viridiplantae > Streptophyta > Magnoliopsida > Solanales > Convolvulaceae > Ipomoea > Ipomoea triloba. The sequence continues at coordinate 18,649,123 of NC_044929.1, forward strand.
GAAGCCTGAACTTATGGTATCTGTGGAAATGGAAGATGTAAATTTGATCCATTGAAGGGTTTGGTCTCACATGGAGTGTACTTGAGCAGTAGTAGATTAGGCTCGAAAGTGAATGAAGTTGGATTCATTAGATACAACATTGGGAAAATTGGGCTCGAAAGTGAATGAAGTTGGATTCATTAGATACAACATTTGGGAACATGGCATAGTTATCAATATATGATGATGAGCAAGGATGAGGCTTAGACCAAGATTCTTCATTTGTAGAAGATTTGAACGAGGGTGCCTGAGTTGTGAAGACAAAAATTCATGTGCACATCATTGTTTGCTTTACCTAGCAAATACGTTGCTATTTTCGCCCATTTGTTCCCAAACTGTGCTTGAAGATCTATCACAATCATCTCCTCCTTTGATGAAAACTTCACTCCGTGTCAATGTTTGACGACTCCCCAAAAAAGAGGTAACACATGTTTCACCAAATATGATCATGAACACTAACGCTACAAACTAAATTTTCATTAAGGGTCCGTTTGAAAAACAAGAAAATGATTTCATTTTCCTTTCAAGTGTTTGGTTGCATTCTGAAATTGCCTTGATGTGTTTAGCTGGTAAATGAGTAGAATTGTATAATTAAACATTTTAATTATTTTATTTAAAATATAAAAATATTTATAATAATATTAAAAATAATTTTATTTATTAAAAAAAAAAACAATGGTTTTCGATGGATTGGTTTTCGCCGTAAACCAATCCGCCGAAAACGAGTATTGGAGGCTTTGCATTGGAAGCCGTCGTTCGTTGTTCATTATTCGTTGATGTAGCTTGGTCCGGAAAATGGCTGCGGAAGTCATTTTCCACCAAAATGGGCTGATTTTTCATAGTCAGGAATATGTTTTCCGTTGACTGAACTTTTCAAGTGCATCCAAACACTGGAAAGAAACCATTTTTTGGGTTTTCAAACACACCTTAAATGCAAGTAAAATAGTAGTTTTATGAACAAAAAAAAAAAAAGAAAGATGTCACAAGGACATCAATGTTGTCAAGTGTCAACTCCACAATGAAATCTTCACCAAATATCATAAAAGTTCCTCTTTTTTGTTTATCATGTAACCCTCTAAACCAATACAAACAGAATCTGAAGACACATGTGAGGGAAAATAACTAGATGATAAAAAGGAAATGAACTTCATGACAATTGAAGAGAATAATAGTGCAAAAGGCATGATTTATCTTTGTATACCTTCGAATAGGGACTATGAGTTTCTTTTGTCACCAAAGATGTGACAAAAAAATGGGGAAAATACAACATGAATGGGAAGCAATGAAATAACATATTGCTTTCATACTTGTTCAAATGGTTGATAAGCACTTCATCTTCCTCAGCTTTCCACGACCCTTTCTTTATCTCCCCCAACTCATTCTCCCAACTTCTTCCTTCTATAATCTCCAATTTCTCAATGCGCATCTAAACCTTTTTACATTTTCACTCAATGTTTCTTCTGCAGTAAGTATTCTTGTGCATTCGCACTCTAATTTAGAGATTATATAGTCATTTAAAAAAAAATATTTTTCTATATCTATGACAGTTAAACCCACTAGCCCACTATCTGCCTAAAACTTTGCCCACATTCGGCAAATTATAACATGGACCAGAGTCTAGTTTCTGCAATGTCGGTAAGGTGTTTGATGAATTGTTTGTGTGATTTTCAGTTGTATAGTGCGAATGGATGTCTAGTTTACGGGGTAGTGAATGGATACTACTTTCTAGTTTCTGCAAATGTCGGTAAGGTGTTTGATGAATTGTTTGTGTGATTTTCAATTGTATTGCAAATGGATGTCTAGTTTACGGGGCAGTGAGTGGATACTACTTTCTAGTTTCTGCAATGTTGGTAAGGTGTTTGATGAATTGCTTGTGTGATTTTCAGTTGTATAGTGCGAATGGATGTCTAGTTTACGGGGTAGTGAGTGGATACTACTTTCTAGTTTCTGCAATGTCAGTAAGGTGTTTGATGAATTGTTTGTGTGATTTTCAATTGTATAGGTGCAACAAATGGATGTCTGCTTCATGCTTTGCCTAATTTAAACAAGTTGTTGACGAGTTTATTGAACAATGCTGGTGAAACGTGCATTTTGGAGCTACGTTACCACTTCCTGCGGCTTCTCTTCGTGGGCAGCTACCAATTTGCTTAAATGCGGGGATGTTGTGAAGCAAGCTCGGGTGTTTACGGAAGCAGATGTTGTTGAATACTCGAAGCTGAGCCATGATACCAACCCCTTGCATTTTGACTCAGAATGTGCCAAGCTTGCTGGATTTAGGGACAGGCTTGTTCCTGGAATGCTGGTCGCTTCCTTATTCCCAAGAACCATCGCTTCAAATTTTGTAAGTCCCGACGACTCATCAATTTTTGCTACATTTATCGAGTCGCTTTGTTTAAGCCTCCTTTCTCTTTTGGTGTTTGGAAATACTTGTAGCCGGGAGCTGTATATGTTTCGCAAACGTTGCACTTCAAGTTGCCGGTGTACATTGGAGAGGAGATAGTTGGTGAATTATGTGCAACAAATATCAAGGATCTGAAAACGAAACATGTGTAGGTTTCCCTGAATCCCCGAGTTCGTATTTGCATCTAGATTCAGTTTCTTCTTCTCCGGGTTCTTCAATTCGCGGGCCAAATTTTCCACAAAATGCTTCAAACGTGATGGCGGGCTTGTTATCGATGGCGAGGCCGCAGCCATCCTAATTTCTCATCTGTCTCTTCAAGCTTGTCCTTAATTGTAGGAACATGAGTTGATATATGAACTAATGGAGCACCATCACCAGGGACAATATCCTCAATAGCAGCAAAATGTGAATATTATGTGGTAAAATCAGAAGGAAATTTTTTTATTTTATTCGTTTTGCATGCATACATTCATTATACATTCTATCATTTTCGTTATAGACACGTATATAATTAACTTTTTATATTAACCTTACATGTCAGATCACTTTAAAATTTATAATTCAATGGTATTTATAATTATCAAAAATTTTTAAATTATGTATTTAATTTATTAAATTAAATTATATTTTGAAAAAAAACCTTTATTAATTTAATTATTGTATGTATTTTATTTTCTAAATTCTAAAATTTTGGGATATCATATCACTAATCAAAATATTGAATGATGATTGTATATAAGACTTAAGAGACCATTTTTTAAAAAACTTTCAATCCTCTTGAATAAAATAAAATAATATTTAATTTTTATTAACTAATGAAGTTTTGACATATATGCTAATAGGAAAGTTTCTCTAATAACCAATAAGAATGCTCTTAGAAATATTGCTTTAGTATATAAAACTATAATATAAAAGATGATTTGACTAATATGTAAACATACAAACGAAAATTGTTGTATCAATTACTAACACACTATAGATAATTTTTTTTTTAAAATAAGATTGTTACGTACTCACCGCATATTGTATACTCTTTTAATTGAATGATGAAATTTCATGTTAGTCATATTTATCAAATAATGGAATAATAAAATTTTAAAAGGATGAACAATTTTTAATTTATTATGAAACCCAAACGCTGGATTCAATAAGTTCTTGCCAATAACTAAATGTGACAGGAAATCAAAGTCAAAGATGTATAATATGACAAAATTAAAAGTATAGAACTATATGTAACAATGCCACAGTCGTTGAGGATTAAAAGTGAAATTTGCTCAATTAAAAACAATATAAAATATTATCTGAAACAATAAAACTACGTTTCTTTTTGCCTTAATGATGGTTACCTATTTCATGAGCAGCTAGGGAATATATCCACGGAAGAAAATATTCATTTTATTATTTAAAAAAATAATAATAATGGTGATACAACAGTACAAGAAGTTTGACAATGTAATGTTAACCAATGATTTTAAGATAAATGACAGTGGCAAATATATCTACGTTAAGAAAATGATAGACGACTATGTCATTCTTTGTTTATACGTAGATGATATACTCATCATGGGTAGTAACACTGCTGGAAATCAGCCATTTTCCGACCACTTTTCCGACCACTTTTCCGACCACCAGAAAATGTGGTCGCAAAACGTGGATTTTTTTTTTGCATTTTGCGTCAAGTGGTAAAGTCGTCGGAAAGTGGTCGAAAATTTCCGACCACACGCAAAAAGGTGGTTAGTAAGCTATTAACTATGCGTCCGGATGGATTAGCGACCACTTAGGAGGTGTGGTCGGAAATTTTCCTTTATTATTATTTTAAAATTTTTTTATCTTTTGTTATTATTATTATTATTTTTGAATACTACTAACTCTATTACAATGCAGTATCTGTTCATAACTACTACTTTCTCAACCTATTGAAGCACAAGAGTTAGCATTGCCTCCACTGAAGCTCTTTTGTTATTATTTAAAAAATTTAAAATTTATCTTTTGTAACTATGCCTGTATATATATTTACCCGGACAAACTTTCTGTCCAGTTTCCATACTGTTCTTCTTCTTCTTTTTTTTAAATTTTTTTTTTTTTTACCTATTTTTATAGATTTCTTCGTTTCTGCAAGTAACCTTTTACTAATCCACTCACAATAGTGTAGAAATCCAGCAAGTATATATATATATATATATATATATATATATATATATATATATATATATATATATATATATATATATATATATATATATA
>NC_044929.1:18655278-18672278 GCF_003576645.1 Ipomoea triloba
TATATATATATATATATATATATATATATATATATATATATATATATATATATATATATATATATATATATACACTTTGAACTTCATCTATGTTATTTTTAATATCTAGTTTGAACTAACCTTTTTGTACTGTTTTTTTTTTTTTTTTTTTTTTTTTTTGCAGTGCATTTTTTACTATTGTGTTGAAATCAAGCTAAGGTATGTGTATATATTTTTAGAATTTCTATTTATATCACTTTTTTTTTTTGTAGATCTAACTTTAATTATATATATATATATATATGTGTGTGTGTGTGTGTGTGTGTGTGTGTGAGTGTGTGTGTAAAATTTATTTATATGTGTGTTTATAATTATTTGTATATTTATGATTTTTAAACCTTGGATTTTATATGTTGTCTATTTATTAGTATGTTGATATATAATTATTTATATTATTTGTAATATATTTATATATGTTGTGTTTGTATTGTATATTATTTTGCAGTTATTTACATGGCTAATATACCTGAACATAGAAAATGGATTTATAACCGATTGTTGCCAGGAAAAAGGGGGTACACTGATGAGTTTTTAATGGGTGTTGAGGAATTTGTAAATTATGAAAGCATACTTCCTGTATACATGGATTATATTCAATGAAAATTAGGTGTCCATATAGTAGCCAATGACCTTTTGGTCTAGTGGCATCTGATGTCCCGGTTAACACTCCCACATGGATGATGGGAGTGGGTGTGAAAACAATCAGTATTAAGAAGGGTTTTGAACCGAATTACTGGGTTTGGACATATCACGGTGAGCTTGCCCCCTCAATACAACTACATATGAACGAGGGCGCTAGTGAAAACAATCAGTATTAAGAAGGGTTTTGAACCGAATTACTGGGTTTGGACATGTCACGGTGAGCTTGCCCCCTCAATACAACTACATATGAACGAGGGCTTTAGTGAAAACAATCAAATGGTTTTTGATGTATCTGGTCCATCATTTTTTTCATTAAATGCCGAAAATGACCAAGACGAAGAACCACATAGTAGTGCAAGAACGAAAATGACCAAGACGAAGAACCACATTGATAGGTTCGCCGTAATTTTCGACGACTCTAAAAAAGTGGTCGCTAATTCTGACCACGGAAATAGCGACAAGGCCTTTTCCGGACATCGAAAGTGGCAGGAAAAATGGTCGGAAAAGTGATTTCCGACTCGATTTAGGCCATTTCCGACCACTTTTGGGTGGTCGGAAATCTACTGATTTCCAGCAGTGTAACGATCGAATGATCAAGTCTACCAAAAGCATGTTGAATTCGAGATTTGACATAAAGGATATGAGTTTTGTCTGATATAATCCTCGGGATTAAAATCATTAGAAGGCCTGACGGTCTTATGTTGAGCCAATCTCACTATATTGATAAAATCCTTGCAAAATTTAACAATGATGATGATCAATTGGCTAGGACACCATTTGATACAAACCTTCATCTAACCAAGAACCATGAGGTTTTCAAAAAAAAAACCAAGAACCATTGAGAGTGTATTTCTCAAGTAGAATATGCTCGGGTTATTGGTAGTTTGATGTATCTAATGAGTTATACTACAACGGATATTGCCTTTGCGGTTAGTAAACTCAGTAGATATACGAGTAACCATGATGATATGCACTAGAAGGCAATAGTAAAGATTATGAGATACTTAAGGTATACTCGTGACCTTAGACTGCACTATACTAGATATCCTGGTGTACTTGAAGGGTATAGCAATGCTAATTGGATATATGATATTAAAGACTCTAAGTCCACGAGTGGCTACGTGTTTACGTTAGCCGGTGCAACCGTCTCATCTGAATCCTGCTCGAAGCAAACTGTGATAGCCAGATCCACGGTGGAATCTGAGTTGATAGCCTTAGACAAATGCTGTGAAGAGGATAAATGGGTGCCCCATTTTCTTGAAGATATTCCTAGTCGAGAAAGATCGGCACCTCTAATATGCGTGCATTGCGATAGTCAAACAACAATTGGTAGAGTACGGAGTAATATGATTTATGATTATTATTATTATTATTAATTAAAAATTAAATTAAAGTTAATATATTATTTTTTAAAAATATATGGAAGCCACATCAGCTTAAAAATTTCAATCAAAGTAATTGACCAGTAACTTGAAGGCAACCTAGTAGTGCTAATTGCACTTTTTTTTCGTAAGTTTGAGGCTTTGATTGGAACTTTCTGAAGTTGAAGGAGCTAATTGCAAAAATCAATATAGTTTGAGTGCTTATTTAACCCTTTATCACTTTATTTTTTTTATCCAATAAAATATATACACATAGCGAGAGTTACACTCCAAGTATGTCTAAGTATATATGCAAACACAAACTACACGTCTATACATATATTTCACAAGTTGGAGGACCCCCTCCCCACCACCACCCTATTCATGGCAAGTGGAGCCCATCTCCATCAAGAGTTTCGTTCTAACACTCAGGTGTTTGGGTGCGATCTCTGTTGGGGTTCTGACAATAATCGTACACTTTATGATTCTCCTGCACCCATCCCATGGCTGCAATTTGCTGGTTGCTCAGCCCGGTCGAGCCCGTCGGGGAGCCCGGAATTGGCCAGCACGCGGCGTAAGCATTGGCTGCGCAACCACTAACCTTAAAATCCTTGTACTTCCCAATAAAGGGTTGGTATCTATAATCAGCCTTGTACTTCCCGTTCTCCGTCGCCCACGATGACGCATCCCAAATCGATCCGTACACATACATTGCCCTTTCTGGAAATGTTGCATCGCTCTTCCTCGGATAGTGTCGGATTGGCACGTCGTCCACGAAAAATCTGACCCAACATCAAAAAACCTTATTTTATTCTCGACATTTTCCATGAACTAACACGGGGCTTGGTTGGGAGGAGAAATTTAGAGTGGAAAAGAATTGTAATTCGGTGGAATTGCAATTTAATGAATAAAGTAAGAATTGAAATTGCAGTATTTGGTATGCAGGAATAGGAGTATAGGAAATTGAAAGGTAAGAAGTGACAAAATGACTAAAATACCCTTATGTTGTAGTATATGAAGTAATAATAATAATAATAATAATTATTATTATTATTATTATTATAATTCTTTCAATAATAATAATAATTCCTTCAAAAATAATAATAATAATAGTAATAATAAGTATAATAATAATAATTCTTTTAAATTAAAAAAAAAAAAAAAAGAAGACAGAAGGTATGATAGAAGGGGCAAAATTATCTTTACACCAACACAATTGTCCCTCCTCGCCACCGAATTGCAATTCAGGGGTGCCCTATGAATTGTAATTCATCATTTGGAGGGAATTGCAATTCCCTCCAACCAAACAATATAATTTGAGAATTCACTGAATTGTAATTCCTGCCAAAATACACCCAACCAAACAGGATATAAATGTGCTGTAACGAGGATATAAGATTACTGACATGATCTCTGAAGGATTCCAAAGGATAGCATAATGGTGAAAATCTTGGGTGGGGTCGAACCAGAGGTTAAATCTGACTTCACGTCCGATAATGTTTCCGCCATCTCCGCTCCCTTTCATGTACACATTAGTCTGCAAGGTGTATGGCTTACCCGGCGTCGTTCCCAGGAACTCAATGTCTATTTCGTCATGGTCGTTTGGATGTTGTTCTATGTTCGAAAGCTGATCATATCCGCCCACCATGCATGCATATATATGCATCATATATCATATATCATGTATGTATGTATTGCAATAAGAAAATATAATGCATGCATGCCTCACATAAACACAAATAAAAATTTAAAAACTTTAATTTGACTGCTCAAATTCTTTCTCACATATATACGTACATAGAGACATGTAATGACCCCTGCAGTATAACCAGGTTGGAGCTTGATGGAGGCACCAATATAACCAGAGCCATATGATTTGAGAGATTTAAAGCCACTCCCTGAATTATATATATTGTCAAAACAAAATAAAAATCATTATTATCATTATATGTAAGTGCTTATATATAATAATACAAATCGTCATTATTGTTGCCTACGTCCTATAAATTTAAATGGATTAGTCTCATATTGCTAGTGTAGATAAAGGTGCAATATGTAAAACGAAGAGTATGTAACATATAAGACTAGGCAAAACTTAAATGAATTAACCTCATCTCACGAGTGTAGATAAGAGTGTGATATGTAAAAAGAATAACATAATAATCAGGGCCAGCTTTTTGATTTGCGTGGCCATGTGGTGGTAAATAAGTGAGACCCTATCAAAATATAAATAAACTGCGAGTTGAAGAAAAATGATTCGCATGAATATTACGGAGTAGAATTTTTTTTTTGAATAATACGTAGTAAAATTTAGATTAGTCATGAAAACCTAATTTTGAGCCAATATAATCACAAATACATATATTAACTATTGGGCTACGCTAGACTAGGGGCCCCCAAAATTTTAGAGCTTGTGCTGTTACACATCTTGCATCCCTTAAAATTCCGCCCTAATAATAATATATATGACATGACAAAACTTAAATGGATTAATCTTTATCTCGCAGGCCATTTGAGACTTGACTGAATTAATTAGTCTTACCCTACAGATACAAATACCAGTACAATATGCAAAAAGAAGAGTAACATAAAACCGACCTCCATGAGCTTTATCAAGCCAGATTGACAATGTTCCTTGGTCGAGAGATTGATGCTCAGGACCCCAAAGGTTCCTAAAACCCTGGTAGAATCCTAGAGAACCAACCTTGGTGCTGGGATAGTAGCCAGGTGAAGGTGGACCTTGAGCATTATTGCTTGAAGTGAACAAGAAAATGATGGCAAGAGAAAGAAGAAGAGCCATATATGTTCAATAATGGTGGAAATTGAAAAGATGGAGAGCAATGTACATGCAGTATAGTAGTGGATGGATATGATGATCAGGGCAAAAGAACAAAGGGTGTATAAATAAGAAGATTTGAGGGTCCCCATGGAGAAATGAATTGATGAATCGACAAAGACGTTGATGGGCGTGGGACATAAGACCAAACTAACCAAGAAACGGTTTGAAATCATGTCTTGTTTGTGGGGCTTTACTTTGTTCACTGTGAAAACTTTACACACGTTTTATATTCGAGTTTGTAAAAATTTTGACTTCCAATTTTATAAATGAAGTAATAGATATTAGAAAGATTCTTTAAGTTATGGATTCATAATAACTTAAACTGACTCTAATAAAATAATCATTCAAGAAATACTGCAAATCCTCTCACAATAATACTAACAAAAGAATAGTTGATCAATAATTATTTCTGATTATTGATTTCTATTCTATTTGAAAAATGCTCTTTATCCTCCTAATTTTCCTCCCTAAACTTTCTCATGTGATTTTCATTTGTCCGGTGCTAATGAATTGCGCAAATTATATCGTGGACCGTGGTCCACAATGCATTGTGGACCGCGCATCAAAACGACGTCGTTTTGATTAATGAAAACAAACGGATGAATTCGCGTCACTCACTTTCAATTCATATACACTACAGTTACATTTCAACACAACTACAGTTACATTTTGATATAACTACAGTTTCATTCGATAATATAAAAACACAAATGTGAAACTGTTATTCAGTATCAGTTCATATACACTGCAGTTACATTTCAACACAACTACAGTTACATTTCGATATAACTACAGTTTCATTCAATAATATAAAACACAAATGTGAAACTGTTATTCAGTATCAGTTCATATATACTGCAGTTACATTTCAACACAACTACAATTACATTTCGATATAACTACAGTTTAATTCGATAATATCAATACAAATGTAAGGCAGTATCTTTTGAGATAAACTGTAGTGTCAATTACGGGCTCTGTCTCCCACTTACTGAAACGACGTCGTTTTGAGACCACGATACACGATATAAGGACTGAATGAATTGATTAGTAATCCCATTACTAATTAAAAAAAAATTAGTTACCAAACAGATAATATCACATTAAATAAAATTTTCTAAGGAATTTATAGCATTGCTCATTTTATTTTATTTTATTTTTGTTTTCTACAATTCTACACCGCTAAACTGGGCGGTCTGGGCCTAACTTGGTAAAAAAAAAAAAAAAAAAAAAAAACTTTAGACAAGTCATTGTGGAGTGTGATTCGGCGGCCATGGTCATTCGGTGGCTTTTGGGAGGTATGATGCCACGAAGTCGTATTACGAATTTATTGGAGGCATGCAAATTAAACGTAAGATACTGAAGCTTGAAGCGTCAAGTCTAACATTTTATAATCAAAATGTGACGGTATTCTAGAATCTAGCTTTTATATAAGTATAAATAAATAAAATTATGTATTTGCAACTATTTATAACTTTTGACGTAGTAATAAGCATTTGATTTGACAATTAGTATTAGAGTAGATCATGAGTTTGCAAGTGTTACATTGGAAGAGAGATTGTTGGGTGGAGAGAGTATACACTTGCACAATTGGTGAAATCTAAGTCATTACCTCAAACATTCAATGGTCCAAATCTTTCCACATGAACTCATGGAAAAGAGTTGACTCACTTGAATAATGGTGTATACATATGTAAAATCCAGTTCCCATGCGGTTGGGGTCTCTCGTGCGGTTAAATCTGAGCCATGGATCTTGCTTAAATCAACGTCCAGGATTACCAAAATTTATTTAAAAAAAAAACAAAAAAAAGGGGCGACAATTTGGTAATTTTTACATCTAGATCAAATTTTAAGGTGCGTGGTTTCCCTTCTTAAAGTGTATTGTTTCCCTTCTTAAGGTACGTCAGTTTTTTTTTGGGTTCCAAAACACAACTAATATTCTTTATAAGATTTTCTCTACAAAATCATATTCATGTTAATCCAACTTAAGGTGCGTAGATTAGAAGTTTAAGGTGCATCAGTTTAAAATTTTTTTTAAAGAGCATTGATCCCCGCATAATCACACGGAAAGCTTTAATCGTATCTGAGATATATATATCTCGAGACATCAAAATGTGAATATTATGTGATAAAATCAGAAGAATTTTGTTTTATTCGTTTTGCATACATACATAAAATAAAATAATATTTAATTTTTGTAAACTAATGAAGTTTTGACATGTATGCTAATAGGAATGTTTCTCTAATAACCATCCAATAAGAATGCTCTTAGAAATATTGCTTTAGTATGTATATAAAGCTATAATATGAAAAATGATTTGACGAATATGTAAGCATGCATATAAACGAAAATTGTTCTATCAATTACTAATAACACACTATAGATAATTTTTTTAAAATAAGATTGTATTCAAAAAATAAAGAGTCAATATTGCTTCCACCGAGATTCAATCGCATGACATCCTATTTAGGAGAATCACAACATATCATTTGACCACAAGGTCATTGGCTCATGTTAGTCATTTTATTAAATAATGGAATAACAAAATTTAAAAGGAGGACTAAATGTGGGAAGGAAATCAAAGTCAAAGATGTATAATGTGAAAAAATTAAAAGAGTAGAACTATATGCGGCATAGTGGAGGACTAAAACTAAAATTTGCTCAATTAAAATCAATATAAAATTTTATTGGTTTTCAGCTCCGGCTGAATTGTAGACACCTCTATTGGATGAAACAACTCGCCTGTAGATTTAAGATTACTCCATACCCAAAAGATCGAAGGTTGTTCCATACCTAAAGTCAACCATTGACTTTTGGTTAAGGATAGATGAGTCCCTTCGACTCAACCACACCCACATTTTTTTGTTTTAATGATGGTTACCTATTTCATGAGCAGCTAGGAATATATCCACGGAAGAAAATATTCATTTTAGGCAAAAACTTGTGTGATACCGTCTCACCATGAGACGGGTCGGGTCGGTTCAAGATGAAAATGTAACACTTATATGCTCAAATGTAATACTAATTAAAAATAAAAATTTTGTTACTTATAAAGGTAAATGTAATACTTTCAAGGGAAAATACAATACTTTTACACTTTGATTTAAAAGTATTATATTTTTCCTCAAAAGTATTATATTTGCCCTTATAAGTAAGAGGCATTTGTCAACATTACTTATTATGAAAAATGTATTACTTTTTCTCTTATAAGTAACAAAAATTGTATTCTTGATTAATTAGTGTTATATTTGAGCATATAAGTATGATATTTACACATATAAGTATGACATTTGTATGGTGCTTTGACCCGACCCGACTCGTCTCATGATTCGTGAGACGGTCTCACACAAGTGTGACCCTTCATTTTTTTTTTTTTTTTAAAAGATATAATTGTTGATACAAAAGCTAAGTAGTCAAGTTAAATACGCATACATGCATGCAATCAACTCACGAAATGATATAAAGATTTGGCAGTGATAGATTAAGGAGCTGTCGATCCAAGCTTAATTATCTTTATTACTTAGGCTTATCTACTTATCTCTGTGGCTTGTAGAATTTCCTAAATTGAAAAGATAATATCATAGTTCATAATGGTGATTTCAAATTGCGAGCTGAGAGCGATTTAGAGGTGGTCTTTAAGAAGATAACCATAGATCATATCGATGAGAGTACGTTACATAAGCTCGCACTAAAAAATCAGTAGTTATTGCATGACTTTGATAGCAACAAATTTTGATAACCTAAGCTTCGGATTGCACGACCTCGTTAATTGTCTAAGGAAACGAGAATAAGTTGGGGCAGATTCAAATGAGAACAATCTTTCCCTGTAAAATGTTAGGACGGATCACAGTTACTCATTAGGTTCAGTAAGTTCATCAATAGTTGTTGATGATTTTAGTTTTAAATAATTATGGATCACTTTTACAAATATTGTAAATTTTTAAAGTTTATAATATGAGTTAATTCCATATTTTGTCCTATAATTCTAAGTGACAGTCCACTTTTAATATTTTTTTTATTTGAACATTTTCATTTGCTCATAGTATTATTGTGACATGATCATTTTTTGTCCCTCGTCAACAAAATCGTTTAAAATACTGTTAAATACAAAGACATTTCGATCTTTTTTTTACAAATTAGGTTGACCGCTATAATTTTTTATTTTATGTTTTTTAAAAAAATCATCAATGAAGACCGAAATGCTCTTGTATTTAACGACATTTAAACTGTTTTGTTGATAGAGGCCAAAAATGGTCATGCCATAATAATACTAGAATCAAAAGTGGATGTTTAAAAAAAAAGATTAAAAGTGGAAAGTTACATATAAATCTATGACCAAAAATAGGATTAACTCTTATAATATTTATAAAACTAACTCCACTTCTTTTGTTTTTATTTTTCAGCAATCCTCAAGTGTTGATCTATCCAAATGGATTGATCATATCAGTCCTCATTTTTTACTTGAAAACATGTCTTCATCACCCGAACTCTCATATATATAGTAAAATGTGAGGACTGATCTCAACTGTCCATTAACGTTCATCAATGGTTAAGGGTTTTAGTAAGAAAAAAAATATATGGTCAATTTTATAATTATTAAAAAGAAATTTAAGAGCGAGATTCATTTATGATTATTACAAATTTGAAAGTTTAGTAATGATATGATGTAAACTTTTGATTTTTCACGATGAAGGATGCGTGGGTCCACATTTTAATCGACGAGATGTTATTACTTGACCCTCCCCTATATATTGCATGCCTATCTAAAACCGCAGTGATGCGTTTCTGATGAGTGCATGAGGATAAAATGAAAATCGTTATCAAGAAGTAGCAGGGTTTTAAAAATATTTGAGAGAAAAAATTAAAATTAAAAGAATTAAAGTTACGCAACAGTATAAAAGTACAAAACATCTATTCAATTCGCTAATTAACGTTATTCCAATATTCCATGTCCACCAAAACATACATGTATGAACTACCTAAGTACGGATTACTACACACATACTTTCTATCCTGAATTTTGTTTTAGAATCGATCCTTTTTTTTTTCTTTGCTTGCGATTGTGAAGTATGATTTGACTATTGGATGATTTATATACGTGAATTATGGATATTTTGTTGAAACTTCAGGTGTGAAATATTTTAAGGGCATTGTTGGGATTAGGGGGCGTTTCGGGCTTCGGTTCGGTTCGGTTTCAGTTCGGTTTGAAACGATTCGGTTTCAGTTCGAATTTAATTCGGTTCGGTTTACGACCCCCGAATTTCAACATTTCCTAAGCATGAAACATCACATAATCCAAATCCAAAATCTAATATCTAAATATTAAATACCAACCTAACAAATTAACAATTCAAACAAATTAAAATAAAAAATAAAACTGGAATTAAAATTATTGAACTGAAATTTATTTATTTATTATATATAATATTTATTTATATTTAATTAAAAAAGCGTTCGATTATTCGGTTTGGTTAAAACCGAACCGAACCGAACCATTCGGTTCTTCTAAAACACGAATCGATCGGTTTTTCGGTTCGGGTAACCCGAACTGTTTTGCCCACCCCTTGTTGGGATAATTATGCCCATTTCAAAATTATTGTGTGGACCATGGTTCACACAGTGCTGTGTGGATCATAACAAAAAAAAAACATTTTTAATATACTAAAAGTACATTATTTATGTACTGAATGTACATTATATAAAATAATGTACTTTCAGTACTCAAGCAATGTATTTTCCTTAAATATAATATACATTTTTAATATATTAAAAGTATATTATTTGTGTATTGAATGTTCATTATTTGATAGTACAGAGTTGTATGAAACATGGTTCACACAATAACGATTGATGTTAGCACTCCGCAACTTGTTGCCGCTATAGTACAAGATATGTGCGTGAGAAGTTGGGTGGAGGCGGGGACAAGTTCAGGCATACATTAAAATGTAATAATAGTTACTGTGAAAGTATATAAAAATAATGATGTTGAATCTAGCTTCCAATTCGCTACTTACTTTAACTAGTGGTAACACTATTTGATCATTCTTATGAAGTCATGTTATGCAATTAAGGCGAACAAGTGTTGTGGGAGGCCGGATTGTTGGCCTCAGAGGTTTGAAAGGCCAAATATACTATTTTGTCATCGAAATGCGGCGATGATTGTTATGTAAGTATAAAGAAATAAAGAAAATAGACCAATGATCGAGTCTCATTAGCGGCAGTGTGGGAGCAACCTCTCAAAATGAGGTGAGCTCTTTATGCGCAGTGAGCAAAAGTCTAGCCTCTGTTGGGCAGTTGAGTCGCCATGATTTACCCCTCCACAAACTGTAGGGCCAGGGTGTGGAGGCGCCTAGGGTGGGCGATTCCACCTTTTGTTACAAGTATAAAGAAATAAAGTTACGACTTTGTTATTAAATAGAACTTTTGACATAATGGTAAATACGTATTTGATTTTAACAGATATCGTTTCAGTATTATCAAGTTTAATCGCGGTCTCTAGGCAATTCAGATCATGTATAAATAGTAGTAGATCCTAATAACTTGTACTAGACACGATTTCTTACCAACTTAGCCGACCATTATTCTGTAGATCCTAATTTGTATTGGACAGGGACCCGATTTCTTGCAAATTTAACCGACCATTATATTTCTCTGCTATTTTGTTATTGAAATTATTGTACTCAAATTCCTTGAATTACTTAAGCAATTATAGTGGAAATAACCTCATCATTCAACGTCCGATGGGGTTGAACATGGAGTATATATACACTACAATACAAGGTGTGGCATCAAATCTCATCCATTAATAATCTGTTATTTATATGTGTGTAGTTGCAGCTGATGTGTATGTATGGTGCCTCAGGATGAGAACGAGTTGTCATCAATCTGGGCAGGGGCGGAGCCACCTTAGGGGTTAGGCTGGCCCCCAACCCCCACTCCATCTCACCTTCACTTTAAAATATTTTAGTAAAAATGTATGTATATATTGATATAGTAGGAATAAAATAAACTTTTGGCCTCCTTTAAATTTTTTTAAACAATCTATTTTAAACAATCTATTATATTTATATTAAGTGAACTCAAAATATATATTAAAGTTTAAATTCATTAAATAGAAAGAAATAAATCAAATAATTAAAGTCACCATTTTTCTTTTTATCTTATTTCTTTTATCAAGATTTTAATAATGGAGGACATCAAATATCCATTTTATGTTTTAAAAAATCTCCAAATTTGAGATATATTCTTTAGTTTTATTAGTTGTGTTGATTAATTAATTAATGATTTATTGTATGTTTTAATTATTTATTTATGCTTTGAAGATGTACATTTGCTTGTTTAAATAATTTGTTTTGAAATTGTCAAAAATTAATATTGATTGTTTAATTCATGATCTTGACTTTTGTCTTTATCTCTTAAATTTGAAATATTCAGTTAATCAATAAAATGAATATCAATTAATTATGAAAAACTCGGTGATAATATAATTGACAAAACTTTTCATTTGATAAAAATTGACAATTTATATTTAAATAATGTTGTGAATTGGCAGCCATTATAGATATCAAATCTCTAGCTTCACGGGGGGTTTTGTTCACTATAGGACCTCCACTAGCTGCATCCATCATCTTTCTTTCCATGGGAAGCAATCCCTCATAAAAGTATTGAATGAGGAGTTGTTCAGAAACTCCATGTTGAGGGCAACTTGCACACAGTTGCTTGAAGCGTTCCCAGTACTCGTGAAGAGTCTCTGTGTCTCTTTGTTTGATGCCACATATTTCCCTTCTAATGCTGGCAGCTCGTGATGCTGGGAAAAACTTTTCAAGAAATAATCTTACCATTTCATCCCAAGTGTTTATTGAGCCCGAAGGAAGGTAAAATAACCAATCCTTTGCTCTATCGGCTAATGAGAATGGGAAAGCACGTAGTTTGATTTGATCTTCCATCACTCTTTGCGGTTTGAAGCTCGAACACACCATGTGGAACTCCTTTAGGTGCTTATGCGGATCTTCATTTTCAAGGTGGAACTCCTTTAGGTGCTTATGCGGATCTTCATTTTCAAGACCGAACTCCTTTAGGTGCTTATGCGGATCTTCATTTTCAAGACCACGAAATGTTGGGAGTAGTTGCGGATCTTCATTTTCAAGACCACGAAATGTTGGGAGTAGTTGAATCAAATCATTTTCAAGACCACGAAATGTTGGGAGTAGTTGAATCAAACCCGACCTTAATTCAAAACCAACCTCTAAGGCAGGATGTTGAATACAGAGGGGTTGTTGATTTAGATTTGGTGCAGAAAGCTCCCTTAAAGTTCTTTGTTCTTCAGCCACTACTTGTTGTTCGGCCATTGTTGGTTCTTTTTTGGAATCGCAACAAGAGGCAATTGATTCAGTTGTGGTAGTTGATTGTAGAGATGTTGATGGCAGTACTTGATGTTTACATAATCTAGTCTCCTTCCTTAACTACTTTGCAGTCTTCTCAATCTCAGGATCGTATTGCAATTGACCCGTACGAGAAGAACGTGGCATAAAAATAAATCTAATTGACACCAATCCCCGGCAACGGCGCCAAAAATTTGATGGGTGTCGAAACCAACAAATAATAAATACTTACTCTTAAGAATTGTAATAGTGACGAGTAAGGTCGTACCCACAGAGATTGGTTAGACTTATCTTTAGCAATGGATTTAATAAATAATGAAATGAGAATCGCAACTTAAATAGCAACAATAAAATGGAAAATGGAAAATAATATCAAATAGCAAATAATTATAAAGAAAATGTCAATGGCAAATGGTATCCAACCCAAGGAATAATATCAATTTAATTCTAACAAGACAGATATTGATATACAAGCCAAACTACCTTTACTCTTTACTAGATTGGTTATGGTTATTAACAAGCTCTAACAACCTGTCTTTCCTTACTTCGTCGGTAATTAAAACAAGCTCTTTAATCACTTCCCTAGCTAATAAACAACCCTAAACAAGCTCTTAGGATACTTCCCTAGCTAATAAACAACCCTAAACAAGCTCTTAGGATTTAACCCTAGCTAATAAACAACCCTAAACAAGCTCTTAGGATTTAATTCTAGCTAATAAACAACCCTAAACAAGCTCTTAGGATTTAATTTAAGCTAATAAACAACCCTAAACAAGCTCTTAGGATTTAATTTACTACCAGCATTATCGAATTAGAAAGACTACCAATCCTAGCCAACAAACTCATAAGTTCGGTTCATTTAAGCTAGACTATATATCTCCATAACACAAAACGAAAATCAGTTATAATCAAATTGTGCTATTTGCTACTAACATCAAAACACTTAAACAATTACGGATTCAAGGTTCTGACTAGCAATATAATAACTTGACAATTGAACAATGGGCCCTATTGCAACAATTAATCAAGCAATAATTCATATATATGAATATAACAGAAGATATATAGATAATAAAGTGCAAAGAATAATTTAGGCTAAATAAAGTTTACTGGTCTTGTAGAATCAAACTTCCATAATCCTCGAATTGGAAAAATAAGAACTCAGCAGTACATCGTAAGAATGCTTACAATATAAATTTATATGTTACTACGTGAGAAATGAAAGAATATTACTTGCTAATGGTGAGGGATGATGTCCTGACATTACAATCACACCTATTTATACACTAAAGAGGAGCTTAGGTTGCGGCAAACATGTGAATCTCCACAAAAATCGGCAAAGACATGAAAATGTGCAAGGAGTGGCGTCTGGTGCATGCAACGTGTAAGCTAGGTGGATGATGTTGCCTTAGCTTCATGAATTTGAGCCACAAGATTATTTCTTTGTTTCAATTTTATTTTGTTCGTTTGCTGCAGTTGTTCAGTTGCCGATGCCGTCGCTGCAGTGTTGCTGTCTACGTACGTAACATATAAACCATTATAAGTTAAATGAAATTTTGGGCTGCTGTATTATATTCTACGTAAATTACAATGGGAAGAAAAAAGTTTTGGATGATTTTATTAATAATATAAATAAATAAACTTTTGTTTAGTCAAAATGAATTAAAAGGGCAAAGTGTCCACTTTAATTACCTAGTCCAACTCTCATAAAAACTAATATTAAAATGCACAATTCTAATGGCCCAATAACCACTAAACTTAATTATTCAAATAACTAATATATTAATATAAAATATAAATTAAAGTTTAAAATAAAAATAATATTAAACAAATAAAACTAAAAACTTAATCTAACTTAAATATAAAAATAGTGTTTATCACCGCCCCTGAATCTGGGGTAGATGTATGCATATATTAATCCTGGTATCATTATAATTACATGGACCAACATAATTAATCTAATTGATCAATAATATATATGACCATTTTTCTCATCAACAAATCATAATTTGACATAGGCCTAGAGAGAAATAAGTTTATACCGTGTTGAAAATTAATGACAAATGTTGAGAGCATGATTAATATTGTACCTGTAATATTTTGACCTATTTTTAAGTGTTTACCGCATCTTTATGTGATATGTTTTGTCAGGTGACTAATTCTAAGGTAATGCTGGAAAATCCCAACAATCACCCCTCGCCCCTAATACCATTTTGGGAGGTTCCAAACCGGCAATATCTCTCTAATACAAGTTGTTGGATATATGCATTTACTATTACACCAAAAGTAATTGTTGATAGTGAAATTGTAATTTATTGGCCCTGTTTGGTAAATGACTGTTAGCTGATAATTGGGTTGGTTGTTTGGGTTAGAAGATATGATTTGTCGATAACATTAACTGATTATAGAAATTAAAGTTGTTTGATAAATTAGCTGTTAGCTGTTAGCTGTTTGGTATACTTTCTTTTCTCAAAAAGCTAATTGAAAATGCTGTTTAAAGTAGCCTTTTGAATTTTAGCATTTTGGAGTTACAAAAACTTATTAACCAAACAACTAATAATGGTCAAATAAGCCAAAATTGACTGATAGGCTGATTATTTACCAAATAGGGCCATTATCTTTAATATAGTTTCATAAGGCTTTTCTTTGGTTTGTCTTGAGGTAATTAAATCTAGGGTGGTGGTGTGGTGCTAGAAAATCTCTAAAACACGCATATATAGTTTAGTTTTTTTTTTTTTTAAGGGATAAGGTCAAATAATCACCTTTACTACTCATGAAAGTTCAATTAGCACACTGAACAAAAAAAAAAAAAAAAAAAAAGCCATTCACTTAACTACTATAATCTTTAGAGATGCTACGTTTTCCATAATGCATGTGAGGCTTCATAAGTTGAAGATGTGAAACTAACGGCGTCAATGGGTCAGCTTCCAAAAAGGTGAAGCGTGTAAGATTAAGGTTACGTTTATGAGATAGTAATACACTTTTGTATGACATTCACTTTATTAAATACGTCCCGCCACAAAAATGCCTTGTATTAGTCAAATGATTAATAATTTAGTAATTTTTATCCGCTTGTCTTACAAATTTTGACTTCATTCATACTCTCTCTCTCTCTATTTAATAGAAAATAACATCTAATTGTGCATCACTGCATCACATGCATGTCTTGGTTGTGGCAGTCCCATTCTATCTTCTGTTAAAATTTGGTAAAGGAAAGAAGGAGCCTAACTCAAAATAAAACCTGTACCTAATTAATTATGCATCGCATGTATGTCTTGTTGGATTTTGTATGTGTGTATGTGTGTGTATGTGTATGTGTATATATAATATCAAGATCAAATGCTCTTTATATATATATATATATATATATATATATATATATATNTATATATATATATATATATATATATATATATATATATATATATATATATATATATATATATATATGACACCTACGATCAAAACATTGGAAGCTAAGCACAACAATTTGCACTACAAGGCACAACAATGTGCTCTGGAAGGGTAAACAATGTGTTCTGGAGGGATGGACAATATGTAGTATACTAAGACAAAACAATATATAATTCGAAGTCATAACAATGTGCTCTGTAAGGGGTAAGGCAAAGCAATGTGTATAAGAAGGTATATTAGGGTGCTCTGGAAGGAACAACATTATGCTATGCAAGAAGGGAAAATATGCACCACAAAAAAAAAAAAAAAAAAAAAAAAAAAAA
>NC_044929.1:18672730-18710185 GCF_003576645.1 Ipomoea triloba
CACACCAAAAAAAAAAAAAAAAAAAAAAAAAAAACCTTATGTAAACAAAATTACCATAATGCCACTGTATTTTTTTTTTTTTTAAATATCTCCAGTTTGGGCCCTTGATCTGGACTCAATATACAAATATAATTAAACCCTATTTTTCACCTAAGCCAATTGTTTCACATGATCCTATATATATATATATATATATATTAGAGTTAATTCTATTTTTTGTCCTAGATTTATAGATGACAATCCACTTTTTTAAGTCTTTTTTATTAGAATGTCCACTTTTGGTCCTAGTATTGTTGTGGAATGATCATTTTTGGTCCTTTATCAAAAAATCAGTTTAAATATTGTAAAATACAAGTACATTTCGATCTTCAATTATGAATGTTTTCAAAAAAAAATAAACATGAAAAATATAGCGGTTCAACATACTTTGTATAAAAAAGATTGAAATGTCTTTATATTTAATGATATTTCAACGATTTTGTTGCTAGATGACTAAAATTGGTCATACCAAGATAATACTATAAGACCAAATGAAGATGTTCTAATAAAAAAGGACTAAAAGTGGATTGTCACATATAAATCTAGAATAAAAAATGGAATTAAGTCTATATATTATAAAGATCTTAGTTTAGTGGTATAAGATAACTAAACTTTAGTTTAGTTAGACAGAATAACCAGGAGTTATTAGTCCATCTGACTATGTGCCTAATATAAAACTTGTATTGATGAGATACATGACATATAGTATATAATACATGCATATAGATTATGGTGAATAATATCAATACACCATCTAAAGTTTTGAATCAAATATGAAACAAACCGGCAGACTATGACTAAAGTATTTGTGATCTCTAACATTGCTTCCGCTTTTGCTGAGATCAAATTTCTAGTAGACTTTATATTCAATTAATCCTTAGACAACACTTATATCTAACATGTCTTTGTTGCGGGAGCCCAATTCTATCTTCCGTTAAAATTTAGTGAAGGAATTGAAGAAGGGAGCCTAACCCAAAACAGAACACTTAATTATGCATCACATGCATGCGGCCTTGGTTGCGGGAGCCGCATTCTATCTTCCATTAAAATTTGGTAAAGGGAGAAGGAAGCTTTTTCTTATTTTCTATTCACTTGCTTCAGTTTATCCTTGTCACTACACTAAGGGTATGTTTGGTTCGCACATGAGAATCAGAATTGGTATGGGTATCAAATACTTGGTAAGGGTAATCAGTTTTGGTAAAAGTGTTTTGCATGTTTGGTAGTAGGGTGAAATGTGAATGATTATTAATAGTTGGGAAGAAAGGACGAAGGGAAATGAAACTCTTATTTAATAAGGGTATATGTTTTTCAATTAATGTGATATTCCAAACCCATAGTAATATTCAAAAAAACATGTCAACCAAACAATAACAATCACTTTGATACACATACCTTATACCAAAACCTGTCACAAAACACACCCTAAAAGTTATAGGCGCAATCTTATTTTTAGTTTTTCATACTTGCATATATATAGTAGTCAAAGTTGGTTTTCGATATATAGTTGGATGCTAGACTTGGTCTTTTTAATCTCCCTACACCCAAAAATCTCCTTTCCAACACCTACAAACTCATGATCTACTCTAATACTAATTGTCAAATCAAAAGCTTATTACTACGTCAAAAACTATAGCCAATTACAAAGACAATTTTATTTCTTTATGCTTGTATAGAAGATAAAATAATGTCACATTTTAATGATATAATGTTAAACTTGACTTTAATTTTCATGCCTCCAATAAATTCATAATACGACTTCGTGGCATCATACCTCCCAAAAGCCACCGAATGACCATGGCCGCCGAATCACACTCCACAAGGTAATTTACATCATTAATTAGTGTCCACATAGCATTATGAATTGTGGATCAAAATAATGAGGTACATAATTCATACTCGTAATATACATAATTTTGTAACACAAGATATAAAAAATCAAAACATAAGACACATACACATGTTATATATTTACTTATTTTTTAAATCTGATTTAGATACATAATTTGTGTTCATAGACAAAATTTACAACACAAGACACAAACATTTATAACATAAGACATAATTACTAATTAGTTTCAGATACAAAATTGATACTCTTAACGTACAAAATTTCATAACACAAAACACGAAAACTCACAATATAAGAACTATGGTCCATGGTATAATGATTTCACTCCACATTGGCTTGTCTAATGTTTTTTTCACCAAACAAGTTAGGCCCAGTTTAGCGGTTAAGAAAACAAAAATAAATTTTTTTTTAAAAATGTTATAAACCTTTTGTAGTCTCTCTAAAATTTTCTCTATTTGATGTAGCATTCTCGTATTGGTAGCCAAATTTATTTTTTTAATTAGTGGCAGAGTCAACTAATATATTGGCACCCAATAAATGAAAGTAACATGAAAACGTTTGGAAAGGAAAAAAAAAAAAAAGAAAAAGGAAAAGAACATTTTCCAAATAGAATAGAATAAAAATCAATAATCGCAAATAATTATTGATCACCTATTCTTTTGGTAGTATTATTGTGAGAGGATTTGCAGTATTCCGTAGTTACATTGAATGATTAATTTAGAGGCAATTTAAGTTATTATGAATCCATAACTTAAAGAATCTCTTGTTCAAAAGAAAAATAATAATAATATGGCAAAAATTTGTGTGAGACCGTCTCACCATGAGACGGGTCGGGTCGATACGCAAGTGTAACACTTATATGAACAAATGTCATACTTATATGCTCAAATGTAATACTAATTAAGAATAAAATTTTTGTTACTCTTATAAGGGTAAATGTAATACTTTTAAGGAAAAATACAATACTTTTACATTTCAATTTAAAAGTATTACATTTTTCTTCAAAAGTATTATATTTGCCCTTATAAGTAAGGAGCACTTGTCAACTTTACTTATTATGAAAAATGCATTACTTTTTCTCTTATAAATAACAAAAATTGTATTCTTAATTAGTGTTATATTTGAGCCATAAGTATAACATTTGCACATATAAGTATGATATTTGCATTGTGCTTTGACCCGACCCGACCCGTCTCACGAATAAAGATCCGTGAGACAGTCTTACAACCCTAATAATAATAACTTAAAGAATCTTTCTAATATCTATTAGTACTTCATTTACAAAATTCTAAGTCAAAATTTTAACTACAAAATCGAATATAAAACGTGTCAAAAGTTTTCACAGTGAACAAAGTGAAGTAGCCCCAAAAACAAGACTTGATTTCAAACCGTTTCTTGGTTAGTTTGGTCTTATGCCCAACGCCCATCAACGTCTTCGCCGATAAATCAACTCATTTCTCCATGGGGACGACCTTCAAATCTTCTTATTTATACACCCTTTGTTCTTTTACCCTGATCATCATATCCATCCACTACTATACTGCATGTACACTGCTCATCTTTTCAATTTCCACCGTACCATTACTGAACATATATGGCTCTTCATCATCAATTCCTTCTTTCTCTTGCCATCATTTTCTTGTTCACCTCAAGCAGTAATGCTCAAGGTCCAACTTCACCTGGCTACAAACCCAGCACCAAGGTTGGTTCCCTAGGATTCAACCAGGGTTTTAAGAACCTATGGGGTCCTGAGCATCAATCTCTCGTCCAAGGAACATTGTCAATCAGGCTTGATAAAGCTCATGGAGGTCGGTTTTATGTTACTCTTCTTTTTGCATATTATACTGGTATTTGTATCTGCAATGTAAGACTAATTAAGTCAAGTCTCAATCGGCCTCTTGTTATTATATTCTTCTTTTTTTTTTTTTTATGTGGAGGCTTAATTATCTGTACTTGCTAGATAAGATTAATCCATTTAAGTTTTGCACTGTCATACATTATTATGCTATTCTTTTTACATATCACAATTATATCTACATTCTTGAGATGAGGTTAATCCATTTAAGTTTTGCACACATGTTACATACTCTTCTTTTTACATATTGCACCGTTATTTGCAGTAGCAATATGAGACTGATCCATTTAAGTTTACCTAGGCAACAATGATAATTTGTATTATTATATATAAGCACTTATATATAATGATAATAATCATTTTTAATTTGTTTTTGACAATATAAATAATTCAGGAAGTGGCTTTAAATCTCTCAAATCATATGCCTCTGGTTATATTGGTGCCTCCATGAAGCTCCATCCTGGTTATACTGCTGGAGTTGTTACATGTCTCTATGTACGTATCTGAGAAAGAATTTGATCAGTCAAATTAAAGATTTTACCCCTCCTTCCCATTTTATGCGTCTGGTTCGGTTAATGAAGTTAAAGAAGTTATTTTGAATTCATTTTTTTATGATATTAATTTTAGTATTAATATACAAAATTTATATATTTAAAAACTACACTAAAAGTACTATTAAGCACAAAAAATTAGTTTTCAAAAAAAAAAGCACAAAAAATTAAATTTAAAAATTAAGTAAAAAATAATAAAGAAAATAAACAAAGAAGAAAGAGTTGGTTTGGCCCATAAATAGTAGGTAGGACAGATAAAAAGGGACAGAGAGATATATTTTTATTTGTGTTTATGTGAGGCATGCATGGATGCATTTTCTTATTGTGATAATACATACATACATACATGATATATGATATAATATGTTGCATATATGCATGCATGGTGGTCGGATATGATCAGCTTTCGAACACAGAACAACATCCAACAGACCATGACGAAATCGACATTGAGTTCCTAGGAACGACGCCGGGTAAGCCATACACCTTCTCGACTAATGTGTACATGAAAGGAACCGGAGATGGCAAAAACACTCTCGGACGTGAAGTCGGATTTAACCTTTGGTTTGACCCCACCAAAGATTTTCACCATTATGCTATCCTTTGGAATCCTTCAGAGATCATGTTAGTAATCTTTTCCCCCTTTTTAGTTCAGGAAATATGTAATCTCTCCTTTACTACAACAGGTTTAGTTAATGAAATATGTCAAAAAAATGTATATCAGTTTCTCTTTACAGAACATTTATTGGCTGTTTGGTTGAGCGCAGTTTGGATGAATTGCAATTCAGTGAATTCTCAAACTACACTGTTTGGTTGGAGGGAATTGCAATTTTGCAGAATTGTAATTCCCTCCAAATGATGAATTGCAATTCATGGGGTACCCCTATGAATTGCAATTCGGTGGAGAGGAGGGGCAATTGTGTTGGTGGAAAGACAATTTTGCCCCTCCTCCCATACACTTTGTCTCTTTTTTTTTTTTTTAATTTAAAAAAATTATTATTATTTTTTAAAGAATTATTATTATTATTATTATACTTATTATTATTATTATTATTGTTTTTGAAGGAATTATTATTATTGTTATACTTATTATTATTATTATTACTACTACTGTTGCTATTACTACAACAACATATATTACAACATAAGGACATATAAGGACATTTTAGTCATTTTGTCGTTTCTTACCTTTCAATTTCCTATACTCCTATTACTGCATACCAAACACTGTAATTTCAATTCCACTTTATTCATTGAATTACAATTTCACCGAATTACAATTCTTTTCCCCCTAATTCTCTCCTCCCAACCAAACGACATGTTAGTTCATAGAATATGTTTAGAATAAAATAATGTTTTTGATGTTGGGTCAGATTTTTCGTGGACGACGTTCCAATCAGACACTATCCGAAGAAGAGCGCAACAACATTCCCAGAAAGGGCAATGTATGTATACGGATCGATTTGGGATGGATCGTCATGGGCGACGGAGAAAGGGAAGTACAAGGCTGATTATAAATACGAACCCTTTATTGGGCAGTACAAGGATTTCAAGGTTAGTGGTTGCGCGGAGAAAGCTTTGGCCGCGTGCAAGCCAATTCCCGGCTCCCCCACAGGCTCGACCGGGCTGAGCAAACAGCAAATTGCGGCCATGGCATGGGTGCACAAGAGCCATAAAGCGTATGATTATTGTCAGAACCTCAGTAGAGACCGCGCCAAAACACCCGAGTGTTAGAAGCTCTTGAGATGAGCTCGACTTGCCATGAATAAGGTGGTGGTGGGGTTGGGGGAGGGTGGGGGACGGGTCCTCCAACTTGTGAAATATATCATATATGTGTAGTTTGTGTGTGTATATCTACAAACTTAATATTTACTAGCTTAATAAAAGCCAATAAAGTTAAGCCGCTAATGGGAACTAAAAAATGTTGGTCTAATTATTAGTTAAAATGAATGATTCATGTTATTTTTATTTTAGTATTTTTATTATTTTTCCTACTTTATCCTATATTTCCTAAATACCCCTGGCTAATAGAGTTAAGTCCCTAACGGGAACTTAAAAATGTTGTGTAACTATGAGTTGAAATGAATGGTTCATACTATTTTTATTTTTCTTATTTATCCTCTATTATATCATTTATTTTTTCTTAAATACCCATGTATCCCGTTAGTGTAAATTTTAGTAATAAAATATTCTTGTTACTATATTATTCTGTATTCCTTTAGTCCTTTTTTATTTTTTTATTTTAAACATAAGTGATCTCTTTGTCGAACTAATCCCTGCCCTTAAAGCCATCGCGGAGATAAATTACGAGTGATCCTAGTCTTTATGTGCGCACAAAATATCCAATCCAGACCATCCATCATTCTTGAGTCTTTTTTCATATATGTTTCCATGTGCAATTTGAACCCTACATTGTCGCCTCCCGTCATAACCTTCATCAAGTTAAGCGACGAACCAACTATGCTAAGTTCTAGGGGACAGTGAAAAAAAAAAAAGGTTAAAAATGTAATCGCACAAAACGGCTCTATGAAGGAATGGAGAATCCATCCACACGTTCCTATATACTGCGAAATTGAATAGATTTCGGTTTGAAACTTTTTTTATTATTTAATCAATTATTGTATGACAATTCATTATAGAGTATAAAATAAGAGTAGATGTAGTATTGCTTTATTTTTTATTTTTTTTGGTGGGATTGACCCGTCAAGAACGGGAGATACAAAAGTTACCAAACTCTTATGGAACTGACTCCAGCGGCGTCTACAGCAAGGAACACCTCGATACTAGCTTTATATATATATATATACTCTTATAAATAAAATTAAAAAATAAGGAAAAGGGGAGAAAATTCCTTAACCATCAAATGGGCTCAGCCAGGAAACCTAATTGGGCCAAAACATTTCACTATTACGTGTAAAGCCAAGCCCAACCAAGACAATTAAGAAGTATTATTATATAGGTTCTGTTTGGCCAAGCTTATTTACGGTCGTTATATCGTGGATCATGCATCATGATTGATACTGCAGTTGTGTTGAAAGGGAACTGCAGTTGCGCGGAACAGAAGCGGTTTCATCCGTCTGAAACTGCAGTTGTGTTGAACTGATACTACAATTGTGTTGAACCGATACTGCAGTGTGTTGAACGGATGAAACGACCTCTGTTTCGTACAACTGCAGTTCCCTTTCAACACAACTGCAATATCAGTTCAACACAACTACAGTATCAGCCATGACTATGGTCCACAATATAATTTGCGGCTTATTTAGGAGCTTATAGCTTACTTTAAGCTACTAATAAACTATAAGTTCTGTTTGGGTAATGTTCTCAAAATAAGCTAGTAGCTTAAAATAATAGTTTATTTTGAAAAGCTACTTTAGATAACTTTTCAAAAATAAGCTAGTAGCTTTTTAACTTTTTTTTTTCCATCTTTATCCTTATTATTTTAAATAAATGACATCATTTACCCCTCTAAATTAAAACCTTTGACATTTTCTCTTCAATATGTTTGGTAGTAATTTCAATTTGACATTTGTGTTTGAACATTAATTTTTGTATAAACTAATCTTATGAATTATAAACATTTTGTTTTAGTTTATATATTTTCAAATATATGCTCTTACTTTATATTTTATTAAAATATATTGATTTCATTATTTTATATTTTAATATATAAACAAACCTATTTAAATTTAAAACAATTTAAATTGTACGAAAATGTCCTTTTTAGTCTTTTTTCATTAATCAACTTATCAAAAAGCTAATTTTACCAAACACTTTTAAACATGACAGCTAACTTAACAACTCTTCAGATTTCAGCTTCAAGCTTATAACTTTTCAGTTTTCAGCTACTTTTCAGATAAATTTACCAAACATAGCCATAGACATCCCAATAGCATTGCTAATTAAAGTAGGTCAGTTGTTATACAGTGGAACGTGTTCTACACATCAATGTGTGGATCATGATCGTCAAATGAGACTGTAATAGAATTAAAATGATATTTTAGTGATACTATATCATGAAACTAGTGTGTGAAAAATGAAACTAAAAACAAAGCATATTATTGTCAAATGAAACTTTAGTATAATTAAAATGATACTTTAGTATTGCTATAATGAAATTAGGGTGTGTTTGGTTCGCACATGGGAATCGGAAACGGTATGGGTATCAAATACTTGGTAAGAGTAATGAGTTTTGGTGAAAGTATTTTACATGTTTGGTAATAGGGTGGAATGAGAATGATTATTAATAGTTGGGGAAGAAATGAGGAAGGGAAAATGAAACCCTTATTTAATAAGGGTATGAGTATTTCAATTAATGGGGTATTCCAAAGCCATAATATATAGTATTCTAAAAATTTGTTAACCAAACAATAACTATCACTTTGATACCCATACATTATACCAAAACCTGTCAACCAAACACACCCTTAGTGTGCGTGGAAAATGAAACTAAAATCCAGAGTCATAGAATAACATTTAGGGGCCGTTTGGTTCAGGTCATCTGAGATTACCTAAGTAATCTCAGTCTGGTAATGTTATATTATCTTGTTTGTTTCAAGTTATGAGATTACCTGGTAATGTTATATTACCTCAAAGCTGATGTGGCGATAATGTTTCAAGGTAATGTGATTACCCCTGTTTTTTTAGGTAATCTAAGATTACCTTGATTATTCCAACTTTACCCTTGTTAACTAATCTTTATATAATAACAACAACAACAACAACAACAACAACAACAACAACAACAACAACAACAACAACAACAACAACAATAATAATAATAATAATAATGTATACTAACACAATAACATATATAAAATAAATATATGTTTATATAATCAAATATACATGTGTTTATATTTATATATTTATTTTTTTAATATTAAGCATCAATACATTCATACATATAAATAAATAAAAATACACACAATAAAGGCACACAAATAAATAAATAAATAAATATATATATATATATATATATATATATATATATATATATATAAGGACATTATAGTAAATTGATCCATATAACCCTTAACCAAACAAAGTAATATTATATTCCACAATCCAAACCAAACACATCAGGTAATCTTACATTCCCAAAATCTTACATTACCTTCCTGGAGGTAATCCTATTACCTGGGGTAATCCAAGATTCCGTGAACCAAACGCCTCCTTAATGTCAAATGACCTGAAGTGCAATTAAAACAATACTTCAACATTACTATAATTAAACTAGCTAGTGTGTGTGGAAATGAAACAAAAAAAATAGAGCTCAAGCAATAATGTATATTATTAAATGAAACTATAGTAGAATTAAAATAATACTTTAGTATTGCTATAATGAAACTAGTATGGATGGAAAATGAAACTAAAAAACATAGCAATATTATTAAATGAAGTTGAAGTGTAATTAAAATGATATATATTTCATGGTCCAAGCTGCTACATAGACCATGGTCCATAGTAAAATTTGCCAAAGGAGGACCAGCCTAGAAAATGCAATCAGAAAAAAATTTAAAAAAAAAAAAAAAAAAAAAAAAAACCTTGTGATTTTTGTTATAATGCACATAGTTGAACTGAGACCCATTCTGATAAATTTAAAAGAAGAGAGATGTTTTGTTCACGTTTTGGTGGACAAAAAATCCATAATTTTCAGCAACAGATTCATTCTAATAATCATAAATCGGCAGAAAATTTGTAGGGATACATCTTTATTGACGCTTCATCATAATTTCCGGGGGGAATGAATTGCACTTTTTCAAATCTTTACAGTTAAGCTATACTGTATTAAAATGTGAAAAGTTTCCTTACAAAATAAAAAATAAATAAATTCAGTGAAAAAACTCGAGTAAAGCCACATCATAAACGTACGGACAAGGTCCCATATTCAGGTGAAAACTCAACAAATTCATCATTTGATGTAGAGAATCCAGGGAAAATGATTCATCGGTTCTCGTGTAATAAAATTCTTGCCA
Organism: Ipomoea triloba; assembly: GCF_003576645.1. Lineage (NCBI taxonomy): Eukaryota > Viridiplantae > Streptophyta > Magnoliopsida > Solanales > Convolvulaceae > Ipomoea > Ipomoea triloba. Next base: position 18,683,003 of record NC_044929.1, read on the forward strand.
TGTATTTTTGGTAGAAAAGGAAAATATTATATCTAATCCAATTTTCTACTCCCTATTTTTATTTTGGCACTTAAAATGTTGATATAACTACTTTTACCACATGAAGAAAAATAACCAATCAGTACCCGCGCGCTACATCATAAATTAATTTAAGAAGCAAGATTTGGAGTACATATAGTAGAAGTCGGTAGAAAAATAAGCAAATAAAAATTATTCTACCATAACGAATTAAAGGGTTCAATTTTGAGTCCCATTCCAATAGTTATATATGATAGACTGTATTTAAAAAATTATGGTTCACTTTAAAAAAAAAAATTAGAGAGCAAATTTTACTACTCTGGTATTAGTTATCAACCATTGAGATATTGTCGCATTTATCATTACTTTTTAAATTTTGCATAATTACATCATTAATTTACATTTGTCATAATTAGTTATTTATTTAAATTTAAGAAAATGACGGTTTTAGTTCATCAATTATACTCATATTGTAGGCTCGCATCGGTCCAGAATTATCACCATACATAATTTTTCTACTTTAATTATGCGTAAAGTGATAATTTTAGTCTACCAATAATAAATTATTTTAATATTAATAATGCATTTTAAATTTTCAAACTATTGAGGGACACCTTTTTTTTAGTACTACGGACTCAGTTACAATGTAGTATCAATGTAGTATCTGTTCGATCATAGCTACTTTCTCAACCTACTGAAGCACAAAGAGTCAACAGTTGCCTCCACTGAGACTCCACTGAAGCTCGAACGCACTCCCATTATCCATGTGAGAGTGTTAACAATAATAATAGTGATAATAATAATAATAATAATAGCATTAACAAAATTTTATTACTATATTGGTAATGTTATTCTTTTTATTTCAATAAAATTAGTCCCATGTATTTTAATACAAAAGTTTAAAATGTTTTTTTAGTATTACTGACTCTATTACATTGTAGTATATGTTCATCAATACTTTATCAACCTGTTGAAACACAAAGAATCAATAACGCATTATTAGTCATGTTATGTTTTATATTATTTATATTATATAGTTTGTATCTAGTGGTTCCTATTCAGTCAATACTAGACTCCTAGAGGATAGGAGAGATCAGTGTAATCTCTAGTATAGGGACTCTGTAATCGTTTGTTACTGAATAATCAAGATTAACATTCTCATCTGGTATCACGCTAGGTTACGAACTTCTTTCTCCACCTTCCCGTTAGTTTCGTAACGTCAGTATGAGTCGGCCAACAGACGGTGCGATCACCCCGTCCGTCGCCGCTCCTCCATCGCCGGTGCCTTCACTCTCGGCCAGCCACCACGTTCTCTCTATCAAACTGTCGTCGCGCAATTATCTGTATTGGCGCACGCAAATCATGCCGTTCCTCCAGAGCCAGGGGCTAGTCGGCTACATCGACGGATCATTGCCGTGGAGCCAGGGGCTAGTCGGCTACATCGACGGATCATTGCCGTGTCCTCCGCAATTCCTTCCCGTCGATGCTTCTACAGCAGCCGCGGCACCACCCTCTGTTCCGAACCCGGCGTATCTTCCATGGATTCCACCACCCTCTGTTCCGAACCCGGCGTATCTTCCATGGATTCAGCAAGACTCTGTTCCGAACCCGGCGTATCTTCCATGGATTCAGCAAGATCAGGCCATCCTCTCGCTGATCGTTTCTTCCCTTACCACCGAGGTGATGTACCTCCCAGTCGGCAAAGAAACCTCCCGGGCGGTGTGGGAATCCATCACCACCGCACTCGCCTCCAACTCCCGTTCCCGCTGCTTGAGTCTACTCGGTGAGTTTCAAACTCTTCGGCAGGCCAACCTCTCCCCAGCCGAGTACATCGGTCAGGCGCAGGTGCTTGTGGAAGCCCTTTCTCTTTCCGGGCGGCCGGTCTCTGCCGACGAGCAGATTCTCTATGTGCTGCGCGGATTGCGGCCAGAATTTCGGGCTATGGCCAGCTCCCTTACCACTGCCGGCACACCAGTCTCTCTCGCCCAGCTTGCGGATCACCTCCGCGCACAGCAGTTCATCCAGTCCGACGATTTTGCCGCTGCTGAAACGCCGCAGATGTAGGGCTCGCCGTCGGCCTTCTACGCGAACCGTGGCCGCGCTGGAAACGGCGGCCGGAATTCGCAGTCGGGACGCGGCGGCAGGAATTGGCGCGGTCGCGGGAATGGCCGTGGTCGAGGTAATGGTGTGCCTCGATGTCAGATTTGCCGTGCTAATGGCCATACCGCAGTTCACTGTTTCCGGAGGTATGACGACCGCCCGTCTCCGCAAGCGCATGCTGCTTTCCAAAATTAAATTGAAATATTAAAATTTTACGATTCAATATTAAACTTTTACAAAGATGAATGTAAATATATTTACATATCAATTTATTCTAATTTTTATAATAAAAAAATTATTAAAAATAATTTTTTTTTTTTTTTGAAAATCAATTAAAACCCATATATAGACAGTGTTATATTGCATATTTGGAGAGATACTATCAGTGTGATCTCTCTAACACCCTTTCCTCCTCCCCCACCCCTCACCTCCCACTGCACAGAAACTGGCAGTTCCATGGGTGAAGATTTAGATCGATCTGATCTAAATATACTTCCGATCCTTTTCCTCCCACTTTTTCTTTTCTTATTATTTCTTGATCTGCTACCTGTGAAAAGTTCTCTTTTTTTATTCTTATTTTCCGGAAATTTTCATGATTTTTTTTTCTTGATTTCACATAAGAGGAATATAATACGCCGAAATCTGTCCAAGATCTCCCATAATCCCCAGAAAATTCCCAATTTATCTACTATTTAGTTTCATAGCGATTTTTTCCCCCATAATTTGCTATATTTGGCCTGAAGAAATAGGGTTTTGTTGCGTCCCTTTCTGTGAAACAGTGTAAGTATTGATGGGAATGAAGTAAGTCATTGGTTGCTGGTGCAGCATCTTCAAGATTCACATTATATCTATGAGTGATCTGAGGTGGATGATGATCATATCATCAGCTTATTCTGGGATGGATGGATGGTCTATCAGGTTTAAGGATAGATATATAGATGATGATGAGAATCTTGATGATGCTGCATCGGCCATAAATGGCTCCGATCCTCTGATACACCCTAGCTTAGCTTCTCAATCCCAGCTAGCGCTGCACTCTGCAGATCAGATCATATGACGATTGATGATCATCAGAAGAAGCTTCCACATTATATTCCAAAATTTCAGTGCACCACCAGGCCAGCAAGTGAAGCTTTCATATCTTCTACAGACTTCTTATATTTTACAAAATTTTTTTTATTCATTAGGAGAGAAACTCGCAGCCCCTACTATGGATATGCACCAGGTAAACTCCCTTAATTGACTGACTAAGTAAGCTACTCTCACTAGGAGTTGAACTAGTAAATTTGTGATTACTAAATCAATAGGTCTAATTAAACTTGCTCCGGACTATTTTAATTTGTTGTTATGAGTTTTTCTATAGACTGAATCTAATAAAGGTATCTTTTACAATTAGATATGCTATGCTATATCTAATTTAGATATGATATATGCTTAGATTGCTAGTACATACATGTTAATAAAATAATTACTTAAAAAGATAAAAATTTATCTTTTGTGTTAAGCTTTTATGAAACTGCTTTGTTTAAGATATAGTTTGTCATTTACTAAGTTAGCTAGAGTCTGAACTAGATTTAAGAGTTAGTTCAAGAAGGTCCCAAGTTAGGGTGTATTGAAGATTGAACTAACCAAGAAGATAGTTTGAGAATTGAGTTGAAGATCAAGACACTTATTTCGTTAAAGATCTTTTTAGGAGACGAATACTTAAACTTTATCCTCTTATCCCACAGTAAATGAAGTTAGAATTTTACGGAGAGAACGGCATACACTTTGAGAAGATTCATAGAGCTAAATTGAATGACTTGACATTCTTCTTGATTGGATAAAAGGTCCTTCGTCAAGTCAATCATCACATCCGTTTCTGTTCTGTTTATGAGCTAGTTAATCACATGGAGTTGACGCTAATCTGCTGCAATTGAGGGGAGTCTCAATTTGGCTGATGCGGAGATCTCACACCGATTCTTCGAAGAAGGAGCTTGTTTTAATTAACTAAGTTGTAGTTGTACATTCTTGAAGTCCTTCGTGTTCATCATTATGATTCAGTATATCGCTTCCTTTGAGATCAATGAAGAATCGGACAACGAACTATTTCATGTGATGCCTCCCAGACGTAGGAGTTGAATTCTCCGAACTAGGTTATCAAACTCTGTGTGTTCATTGTTGTCTTCTTATTGTATTCGTTATTAATTGGGTGAGCTACTCACTCAAATAGTCATTGAACTAATTCAAAAGACAAACTTATAGGAAGCGTACGTAAACATGACTTTTCAGGTTCATTGCTTATCGATTTAATTAATTTTAGATCATTAGTAAGTAATTGGACTTAGGGCCTTAGTTGCCTGATTTAACCTATATGTTGGACAGAGGCCGGTAAAAGATTAAGTCCAGCAATTGGTGGTTAGAAAAATTGATGAATGGAGACCGTGGGTGAATAGTTAAATTCAACAAGTGATATCAAAGTTAGGTTATGAATTTGAGTATCCTAACACTATACAACAACAACAAAAATAATAGTATATACTATATATTTATATCTAATAATATCATTATAGGAAACTTTTCTAGGTAAACACTCGATATCTTTCTCTTCTTTTTTTGTTTATTTATTTATTTATATTTGTTTGATGATTTTGAATGAGTGGAGGCTTTTGGTTGATGTAAGACTGATGGAAATGACAAGAGTGCTGGTATACAGATAGATCTGTGAACTGTACTGTGATTATTCTTCTGGCAAGGCAAGGGAAGATGGTAATGTCATCTCAATAGATATAAGCAAATTCTTCTATGATTGTGTCATTAATTTTTATCCGCGTGACAAAGTCAAATTTTTTTATAAATGTTACATTTTCTCATATAAGTATTATAATTTTCATCATAATTAATTCTTCAATCAACTTTTAATATTTCATTTTGATGTAGATATATTACATTTTTAATCAAAAGTATCACATTTTTCATTAGAAATATAACATTTTCTTTCATAAGTAATAATTAAACACTTTATTAATGATTAATATTGCATTTTTTCTCATAACTAACTATTCAACCCTAAATATTATATTTTGATTTAAAAGTATTATATTTTCCTCAAAAGTATTAGTGTATTACACTTTTTTTTATAAGTAGCAAACAACTTATTCCTTATTAGTATTATATTTTCCAACATAAGTTTTACATTTTCATTATGACTCGACCCGTCTCATAGATAAAGATTCGTGATACAGTCTCGCAAGAGACTCACTCGTAGATAGATCATAATCATAAAATTATATTGCATAGCCAAAAGCATGGCCAAAGGGGTGAAGCACTAAAGTATGATTCTCATACTATAAAATTACGAGTTTGATTATATTGTCAGCACTTTCTCTATCTATTTTGTTGCGTAACGTCTTCCTACTGTGATTAACCAAGGGTTATCTAGGACACACTTTCAGAGAATGACGATAAGTTTCCCTACACAGAAAACTTAAAAAAAAAAAAAAAAAAAAAAAAAAAAAAAAAAAAAAACAACAAAACAAAAAATTATATTACAATATTACATGCATCCAATTTTACTTACTCAAATTTTGCATTTAGGGTGTGTTTGGTAACACGGAAAATGATTTCCGGAAATCATTTTCCGAACTTTTGGTGTTTGGCAACGCCCGGAAAATGTGGTCAACGGAAAACATTTTCCGTTGACCATGAAAAATGATCCTATTTTTCCGGAAAACAACTTCCGGACAAAAAGTCCGGAAGTCATTTTCCGGAAACTTTTTTCCGCGCGATGGATGGCCTGCGAGGGACGGCGGGACTGCGGACTGGTTGCTTTGGTTAGTTTCAGCTGTTTGTTTGTTATTTTTTTTTGTCTTTCTTTTGTTTTTTAATAATAAAGTATTATTTTATATATTTTTATATTTTAAATAAAATAATAAAAATATATAATTATACAATTCTACTCATTTTCCACCCATTTTTAAGAAAATGAACCAAACACATAAAGACAGTTTTCCAGAATGCAACCAAACACAGAAAATGAAATTGTTTTCTGGAAAATGACTCATTTTCCAGAAAACATTTTTTAGAAATCATTTTCCTACTTTCCAAACACACCCTTAATGTTATTTTGATTAGAGAACAAATAATTAATTGTATTGACCTATTAAAGATTGATGTAATCAATCTTGTTTCGTCTGCTGGTTATATATATCAGCATTAAATATAATAAGTACAATAATACATTTTCATGTATCTGGAGGTGTCCCTCCTGAATCCACAGGTGCCCATGTGTTTGTTTGTGTGTCTCTATTACAATAGATTCTTTTTCTTTTATTTTCTTTTCCCTTTTAACTAATTGATTAATGATTAATAATTTATTGTGCTAGTGTGTATATATAATCTGATTATGATCATCTTCACATAAAAATTAAAAGGCTAAAAGGGTTTTATTATTAATTTTCTTCCTGTTGAATCCCCAACTACAAGGGTCCCAAACGCTCCGACCCGACAGAACATCTAGGAAGATGTAAATCATGGTAACTCAGCTGAAAACAGAAGCTAATTAAGTTGTCTACGCGGGCTGTTTTAGTATTAATTAATTAGCTATTTGATGATTTATGTACCGTCAAGTCTCGAGAAAATTTTACACGAAAATTATTTTGGCTCATCATCTCATATATGGAGCGTAGTGTGATATGGAATCTTATGAATTGTATGTCTTTTAGTCAATAACCATTGGCTTAAACTGGGATCAATGTGGCAAAAATTACCATATCTGGCCAGTTGCATTCAAAATCCAAAACTCACCCTATACATTGTGTGAATATAAGAATTATTATTAGACTATTTGTGTTTGTTTATTCATTAAGCTAAGCATTAGTAAAACTTATTAAGTGTTGTGATAGTATGAAATAATTTCAAGAATTTCTTCAATATATATGTGTTATGATAGATCGAGAGTTTCTACAATGTGTGCATGATAAAATTGTATCTTTGTCAAAGGTATGATATACAATTCTTTCAAATATAAAATATACACATACTTTATAGTGTCCTAAAGTACAATATGATTTTCTAACGATATAATTAATATTATAAAAGTTATTAAATATTATTTGATTAAATTCTTCCAACTGGTTCTTTAAAACTTAAAATTGCCTACCTGTTTCTTTGGGGTTTATGTGTGAACTTAGATTTGCAGTTGTAGGCATCATATTTAGTCCACTCTTTCAGTAAATTTCTTGAGAGCACAGTAAAATGTATATGAGTGTATATGCGCGCACACACTAGCCTTCCTATGGAACTTGTTGACTAATTTTATCTATCATCTAGGATGATTAAGGCTTGAAAATTAAACAAAAATACATTACAGTACATTTGAAAATACTTGATAATGTAACTGTGAATAACTAACAATGTATTCATAATCAATAATAGTGTACGCGCGTGTATACACTATTAGTTCCCTGGATGCACTACCAAACATTTCCAAACATACTGTAAATAGTTACAAAAATGTCACCACTTTTTTGTTCTCATTTTTCCTTATTTTCCTGCCCTCCATTATCTTAGATGGATGGGTGATATTAGTGTAAATTCTCACAAAAAACCTAATTCTCCCGAAATTCGGATTCTATGTATATATAGGCTATATGTTGAATTGGTGGCAGACCAAACTCTTGGGAGACAGCTGAGCTTGTAAGTGGGGCATTATATTATATTGGCCCCTCTACACCAGCTAGTTAGCAGCCAGTGTTTTTCTTCAAACTTTTATATATAGTTAAACTGAGTTACTTAAGATCGATCCATCCAGTTAAATTATATATTGTAACCTCTATTTAATGTTTCACCAGAAAGAAATATTGAGAATTATGATTTTCAAATTGAAATCGAACTTTTTCAAATCAAACCGAACTAGAATGTTAAATTGAATGGTTTCATTTTTTTTTTCAAAATCAAACAAACCGAAATAAGAAAAAATCGAACCGAACACCGAAATATCCACTTCTAACTTATATAGTCATTTAAAAGAATTATTTTTCTATTTCTCTGACGGTTAAGCCCAGTAGCCCACTATCCACCTAACATTTAGCCCACATTCCTTATTTTTATTTCTTTAAAAACTAATGCAGTTTTAAATTTAATTTAGCATACCTATAGCGGGCTCTCAAGTCTCATCTCACTCCACAGGTACGTGTTTCCTCGTCTTTCATCTGATTTGTATCTGCTATGCGTGTATCTCTACGTATATATACTGGAATCGACACCTTTGGATGGTGCACGAGCGCACTTGAATCTGTTTGGCCATCTAGTTTGCGGGGTGGTGAGTGGATATTGCTTTCTACAATGCCGGTAAGGTGTTTGATGAATTGTTTGTGAGATTTTCAGTTGTATAGGTGTGAATGCATGTCTGCTGCTTTGCCTAATTTAAACAAGTTAACGAGTTAATTGAACAATGCTGGTGAAACGTGCGTTTTGGAGCTACGTTTCCACTTCCTGCGGCTTCTCTTCGTTGGCAGCTACCAATTTGCTGAAATGCGGGGAGGTTGTGAAGCAAGCTCGGGTGTTTACGGAAGCAGATGTTGTTGAATACTCGAAGCTGAGCCATGATACCAACCCCTTGCATTTTGACTCAGAATGTGCCAAGCTTGCTGGATTCAGTGACAGGCTTGTTCCTGGAATGCTGGTCGCTTCCTTATTCCCAAGAACCATTGCTTCAAATTTTGTAAGTACTGAGTCTCATCAATTTTTGATACTTTTATCAAGCCATTTGTTTAAACTTCCTTTCTGGTTTGGTGTTTGGAAAAAAACTTGTAGCCGGGAGCTGTATATGTTTCGCAAACATTGCACTTCAAGTCGCCAGTGTATATTGGAGAGGAGATAGTTGGTGAAATATGTGCAACAAATATTAAGGATCTGAAATCGAAACATGTGTAAGTTGCCCTGGCTGAATCCCTGATTTTGTATTTTCATCTTCTCCAGGCTCTTCAATTCGTTTTGATTGTCAGGGTTAAATTTTCCACCAAATGCTTCAAACGTGATGGCGTGCTTGTTATCGATGGCGAGGCCACAGCCATCTTGCGGAGTCTGAACAAAGAACCAGCAGCTCGGTGGTCGAGCTGAAGAACAAAAAGTTATTCCCTGGTTAATGGTCAAAATGCATGATTTTCTTGAACACAAAGTTCTTCCCTGTTTAATGGTCAAAATGCATGCTTTTCTTGTACTCTAGTAACCAGTTTTGTTGAGCAAAGCAGAAATGAGAATTATGGAATGAATTTTGACAAACGAAATAAATTGACTTTATTACTAGTTCTACAGTCAACAACTCAAAACAATGAAGAACCAGAGGATGTTTAACTCTCACTGACATACACCATCATCTTCTCTACTATGTGCAAGACAACGATGTGGCTAAAAATTCTCAAATCAACAAGTCCACAAAAAGAGCACAGTTTAATAATCAGAGACCCAACTGCCCCAAAAATTCCTCTGAGATCATTCATCTCAGAAGGTGAGCCCTTGTGGAGCTGCGGGTGCAGGTGCCTTAGGTTTCGGCTTCAACGAGGTCCTCGTAGCTGTCGGTCATTGCATTGTACCCAATCTCCCATTCACTGTCACCTCACCCTGAACCCCAACATTTTGGGCTATCAAAGATGCAAGTTCTAATAATGCCTGCAAAGCATATACAAATTAAAGATTAGGACTTGAGGCGGAGCTTGAGGACTCAAGCACAGTTTCTGTTGCTTCTCCGACTTTAATTACAGCAACACCCCGGACAATTTGGCAATTCTCTAGCAAGCTTCTCAAAATCGTATATTGAATCTGTTTCATTTAATTCCTTTTTAAGCTGAGCAATCCTTGACTGTATTCCTACATCATCTGTACACTCTCGAATCACTCATCATCATCGTCATCTGACTTCTTGTACACCTATGGCCACGTTGCCCACGGCTTTTCTGCTCGTCTGACGCCCACCCAAGCGTCTGAGCTAAGAAACATCACCGTCGTGATCTCTGTCCTTCCAGACCAAATCCTCTAGTCCCAAACCACTCAGTCCCCTCAATTTTTAGGCTTAGTGATACGCATAAGAAAGTAATAATTGGTGGTGTAATTAGTGGAGAATTTAAAAGGAATGAATCATATATAATTAGAGGATAATTGACAAAATATTTGTATAAAGAAATTATGTATATTAGAATATATCATTACCTTGTATAGTTAGAGTAATTTTAGTAGCTTAATTATTATAGGTGTTATAATTTAGTATAAATAGGTCCATTGTATATGAAAATTGAAAACCACTCAAGAGAAATATATTGTTCTTATTCATGTTCTTCTTAGTTATTCTTTTTGGAGCTCTCACACGCTCGAAGTGTGAAATTGGAGTTTGCCATAACTCGAATACGGCTAGGAGCTAGAAACCTGCTCGAAAGGTTTCCTATATGTTACGATCCTATTTAGGGTCGTATCACTTAGATGAATCGTCTAGTCTCTGGCTTGACTCTAATTACGTTGTGCCCTACTATTTGGATAACTTGGCAATCGGAGCTTTTGGTGCGGTGCAGCAAGGCGTGCTCGTTTCCTGTGGCGTAGGAAATGCTGGCCCTACTATATATACCGCCGATAACGTCGCGCCCTTGATTCTCACGGTCGGTGCTTCCACTATTGATCGGGAATTCCCGGCCGACGGCGTAGGATCTTCAGGGCACTGGATCCGGGTTTGATCTACGATTTGGGAGTTAGTGATTACGTGGATTTCTTATGTACCATTGGATATGACAGTCGGACAATTTCGTTGTTCACCAGGGATTCTTCTCCGGTGGATTGTAACACATGAAGTTTGGGTAACCCCGGCTCTCTAAATTACCCCTGTTTTTCAGTTGTTTTCTATAAAGTCAACACCGTAAGAGCATCCTTATTAGTGGAGTTATTTTGCGGTTTTTTTTTTTGGAGTTTTTGTAAGTGTGATTAGGAAAATGAAAATGGGATGGGAGGAAAAAAACAAATATGATTTAAAAAAAGAAAAATAAATAAATAAAGTAAGTTGTTAGACGCGCCCACTGTTGTGCGCGAAACGCGTACAACAGGAAGAGTCTTGTGTCAGTTTTTTCGGCTTGTTACAATGCTATTCATCCCTTCATTGCATATGAACCATTTACTCTCTCCTATTCTCTCTCATGCCATCTGGACAAATACTATTCCAAAAACCATAATTATCTTATGATGTAGATGCTCTAATATACAAGAGAACAATGAAAAATGTGGGGACCAATAGAAACGATGTTTATGAGGTAACAGTGAACATTTCGGGTGTTTAGTGATAATAATGATACGCTATCTTATGAGGTGACTTTTAGAGCCAAGGACCTTGTAGTCCAGTGGCATTAAATCCTTCCCTTTCGGCTTGTGCTTCAATAGGTTGAGAAAGTAGTTATGAATAGATACTGCATTGTAATAGAGTTAGTAGTATTCAAAAAAAAAATGAGGTGACTTTAGAATGCTTAGACTATCTGGCTTTGAGGCATACGGGTCGATAGTTTGGGAGGACGGGGTGCATGTTGTTAGTAGCCCAATAACTTGTTATTTGTCACCCTAATTTGCTATCTAATTAAATGTCTACATAGTTTTGTTATTTGTCACCCTAATTTGCTATCTAATTAAATGTCTACATAGTTTTCTTTTATGAACCTCGTGTAATGGAATAAATTCACATAATATATATTATTATGGTGGATAAATCTCTGTATAAGTGTGGTGTAGAAATGTTCCTATTTCGTTCATGTGTGGTCACATTGTCATCCGAGGAGGGTGCTACTACATCTACGTCCAGTCCCACCATTCGGTTGGCATTCTCTAGTTGACGTGGTGCGAGCCATGAGAGGGTAGACCGAGGGATATTCAATTCAAGGTTGGTGTATATGACAGAGGGGTCAAAGTTCATGTTCGGGTCGGGTTCAATAATTTAGAGAGGATGCAATGGGCATTTACGGTGTCCTCATTTTGAAGGGAACCTCGGAGTCGGGGTGGGGGTACTCTCCCTCGGGGGTAGCACCATCCATGTAAACCTCACTATCGCTTATGGAGTATGGTGTGAGGTTGAATGATTTAATTGAGATATGTCTCAATTAAATTGCATTGGGCAAGAAAGAAGTAGAATTAAAATGAAGTAGATGAGTATGAGGAGGGTGATTGTAGAATAGCAAGTGATCAGTATAGTAGTGGAAAGCCAAGAATTGGGGAGAACAAGAAAATATAATGTTGATGAAGAATTAGACAGGAAAGGACACAATTGCCCTTGTATTTCACGGTCATCAAACGGTAAATGTGAATGTGGACTAACATTGTCCAACTTTTTTTAACTCTGGGCAAAATGTGGCCAAATTAATAAAAGCGGACTAAATGTGTCCAACGCATAATAAGTATAGGACCAAAAATGGAATTTATTCCTTTATAGTCTAAATGTAATACTTCATAGCACTAATCTAGTACACAATTTAGGGTAGATATATTTGATACTTTAAGCCTTAAACACAATACTTTATAGCCTAAATGTAAGACTTCATAGAAGTAATCTAGTGCACAGTTTAAGGTAGATATATGTAATAATTTAAGCCTTAAACACACTACTTTATAGCCTATGTTGGTCCCGGTTAAGACACGATAAAAGTCTAGAGGGAGGAGGAGGGGGTGAATAGACTTTTACACTCTTTTTTGGTAAATCTCACTCCAACATTAGAATTAAATCAGAGTGAGTGATTACGTAGCGGAAATAATTATTGTGTCTTAGAAAATTCGTGTTGTGTGTTGTGAGTACGGATAATGTTAGTAATTAATCGCAGGAATATAAATGTGGTAAGTAAAATAGACAAAGAGATTTTTAAGTGGTTCGACCAAACCCCAACCTACGTCCACTCTTATCCTAAAAACTCCTTAGGAGGATTGCACTAACTCCCTTTAGTACAATAAAGAGCACTTGAGCTTTGATCGCCAAGCCAGCCTCAAGCCTCAGGTTTTTTCACAACATACACCAATTGTTACTCCGCGTCTTTCTACTTCTCCAAGTAGAGATTGTTGATAAAACAACAAGTTTCTTCTTTTCTCCAACTTGAGACTAAGCACTCTGGATAATCTTTGCAGCTTTGAGTATTCTCTCTTTTTCTGGATTAGATTCCTAAGGAATCCTTTTTTCAGCTTTTACTTACTTTTCTCTTTTCTAAATAATTCGTATGTTTCTTGCTAATTTTCTTGAACCTCTTGATCTTTTTTATTTTCTCAACTGACTTCACTTCTCGTTAAGCTCTTTTTCTCTTCTATTTTGCATGGTCTTCAGTAGATATATATATATATATATATATATATATATATATATATATATATATATAGAGAATAACTAAAGAATTTGTCCATTGGAGAATGAAAAATTCTTTAAGTTATTAATTGTAGTGAGCCTCACCTTCTTGATCAGACATTTCCGTTTGAAGTGGAGAGAAAAGTTTCCACTTCCCTTAATCACGCATGTTTTTCTTGTAGCATGTTAGTCTTGTGTAATGGACTTATCCTCTCATCCATTATCTTGGGTTCCTCAATCTTGAATATAATACTCCAAACCCATTCTTCACTTTTTTCCAAAAGTTTATTATCCTAATCTTCTTTTAGCCTAATCTTTAATTGTTCCAATATGATATTGTATCGCATGCCTTCCTTTTGTCTTGAAAAGAATCTCCAGCATTGCTAAAGTATTACTCCGTAATAAATTCTTTTGTTGATTCTTAGGTAAGCAATGGCATCATCATGCTATCTTTGTAAGAATTCTCTTACTTGAATTTTTGCTAGACTTCTTGTGACTTTTTGTGATTTCCTAATAATAGCCTCTTGATATTTTACCTCCCATTAGGTCACTTTTATCTAATTAATTTTTCGTTGTTACTGTAGTAATATATAGTATAGTAGTACTGTAGTAGTGCGTTTACGTTCCACAATTTTACTTTTCGCAGATGGATTTGGCTTTCTAACTTCATTCCAAAATTATCAACCTTCAGCACTGTAGCACTTTGCTGTAGCACTCCATTTTGAGTTCCAAGAATTTACTTTCCATAGATGTATTTTACGTTCTGAGCCATCTTTGAAATTCTCCTCCTTTTGGGTATTGTAGCAGTTATGTTTCGAGAATCACTGTAGCAGTTCGTGTTTTGACCTTCCAAACCACCTTCCTAGCCTCTTCATTTTACCTTCTTAACTTCACTGCTTTTACTTTCCTAAATCAACTTTCTTTGAACACTTTCTTTGATCATCTTCCTTGATCAACTTTCCTTGAATCAACCTTCCTTGAATCAACCTTCCTTGATCAATCTTCCTTGACCAACCTTCGTTAATCAACCTTCCTTGAATCAATCTTCCTTAATCAACCTTTTTAAATCAACCTTCCTAGATCAACTTTCCTTGATTTAACCTTCCTTTGATCAAATTTCCTTGATAAACTTTCCTTGAATACATCTTCCTTGATTCCAAAAGCACTAATTCAAAGGATTTAGGGGTGAAAAATAGCCTAGAAGACGAACAATGTGCGTAGAGTGCACACTGCCTGCTGGGCGTCCGTGGCGACACCCGTGGCAACTAGGCAGTGTTCCTTCGTTTTCTAGTCACGGGTTTCACCACGGCGTGGCCACACCCATGGCCAGCCTTCCTTGCTTGTATATAACCCCGTTTTCAGCCATTTCAACTCGGTTCCGACCCATTTTAGAACCATAGCTTCGCTCTTTCATTTTCTTTGATATTTTTAGGTTAGATTAGGCTTATATTTAGGTTCCTAAACATTTTGGAAGCTTGGATTGAAGCATTTAAACTTGTATTTCAAGGATTTCATATCCATTTTCACTAGATAAGTTCTTCTTCTCTTTATTTCATTCCTTGCAATTTACTTTCTTATTTTATTAATTTGATCTTTATCTTGTGTTTGTTATGGAAATACTCGTTGATTATGAATCTTGTGCTATTTTCATTATGCTTATGTGTGATTAGTTCTCCTTAGAGGGATGTAGGGATGTAGGGATGTAGGCTAGGTATTTGATGGATGATTTTGAATTGGTTAAGGAAAGTTGAGACATGACTTTGATGTTGTTGATTGACGTGATTATTTAAGTCCCGATTAGGGAATGACAACCTAATCTAATTTTAAGGAGTTTATCAACCATACTTCACCTTTGAGAAAATGGGAGTGTGTGATGTTAAGAACACCAAGTGTTTGATGAAATGCATCTTCATCACTACAAGAAAAATGCACATAGACAACACTAAAAAGAAAACAGTTTTTGACAAAAGTGTTGTCTATTGTGTAAAAGACAACAGTTTTGGACAAAACCGTTGTCTTTGACGCAACACTTTTATCAAAGACAACGGTTTTTACTGAACCGTTGTCTTTAGTGTGTTGTCTTTGTGCATTTTGTTAAAATAAAACACTGCAAAGACAACGGTTTTGTCCGGCGACCAGCGAGTCTCACCATATGGGCGACGCCGCGACGACGACCAGCTCTACTCCGCCATCGCGACCGCGACTACTCTACGCCTATACGCGACTGCTGACTACGGTACTACTCCAGTCACCTGCTCTACTGTCTTCTGGACTTCTAGTAAAAGTTATCATTAACATGTCATTGATTTACTTTTCATAGGCTTCACTGCTTGTCTGCTCTAACATGTGCAATGCTATTTGGATTCACATGCACAAAGAATAATTATTTGATGGTTTATGTACTGTATATGGATCTGGTTTAAGAAGAATGATATTGATTCATTAAGCTTTGAATTCAATTCGTACAACAAGAATGAATGGAAAGTAAATCTTTGCAAATGAAGCCTTGGTATTTTCCTCTGTGAAACGTAAAAATTACCATAAATGGTAATTGATTTACTTTTCGCGAATTCATTGCTGTGGTATATGCAAATGCTATTTGATACATTCATTCACAATGCAATTGAAGTCTATTTAATTTGTTGGGTTATGAACAGTGCATTTACTTATTTTCATGCATTCATATTATGAAATTTTCTTTAAAAAAATGTTTTTCATAAATTGCATGTTGTACATGATCTATGGAGAAGCATTTATATTATGTTCTATACAAAGTTCACAAATTTTCCATAGTTGTTTTAAGTATTCTCCAATTATGCTCCTTATGATTAATTGCCTACTCTTCATAAGTATAATTTGTATAATCTAGATATACTTGCTCTTAATTGGATCGTTCTCTGCATCACAATATATCTATTTGACCTTGCTATTTTAAGTTAATTTTTACTATTTTTTGTTATAAATATTTGCATGTATAAATTGTTGAGTATTCATATATGACCTTAGACTCAAATTGCTCGTAATTGTTCAATTTTGTAAACTTCTACTTACCAATCCTTGAGTGTATTAGTTGTGGTTATTCTTTGACTTTGAAAATATATTAAACCACTATTATGTACTGCTCTCACAAATTTACTTTGCATGCTAAACATCTACAAACCCATTTACTATTCACTTCATTTCTCTAAGATTATCCATCTGGGTTTGATATCTCTCATGTTCGCATGCAAGTCACATTTAGCTATATTTGAGTTATTATAAGCACTTCTAACAATGCTGTGAATAGATGTATTATTGAAGCCCCTCAGTGGAGATCTAGTCCAGAGGAGACAAAGGTATTAGCTGTTTGTTGTTTCATTTGCTTCACTTACCCAATTAGTATTTTTTTTTTGAGGAAAAATCAATATATATAATTTACTTTTCTTTGACCATTTTCTGCCAGCCATTCTGTTTTATGTTCGTGAAGTTTTGGTATATTCCTTAATTAATTTATCTTTGTTGACTTTTTTAGGTTGATGATTTGCCATTCCTCCTCCAGAATGATAGTTCAACTATTGAGGAAGTGCTTAAGAAGCATTCAGATGATCTTTCAATAATAGTACATAAATTTTCACTTTTCGAAGCCCTCACACAACCGTTGCTGTTTCATTCTACAACAATCAAGAACTATGAGCAGGCATGCATTTGATTAGAACTTTGTGAACAATATTTGGTGATTGGGATTGTTCATTGTATTTTGAAGTTGATGAATTTTTGTGTATTTTGAAATACTTTACATACTTGCAGACTATGATTATCCTAATGAATTGATGCTTTGGTATTTATGGTGTTTGGATAAATTGTTTTTATTATATTATGCTTAAAATCGAAACAGGTTGAAAACAACGGTTTAAAACCGTTGTCTATGAATGTGAGAACAATGATTTTAACTGTTGTCTTTAATATATAAGACAACAGTTAAAAACTGTTGTCTATGCTTTTAATTTTAAACAATATAAATTTCAAGAACACTAAATAGACAACGGTTGTCTATGTGCGTGACTTTTAACAACACCGGCTTCAACAACACTTAATAGCCGTTGTCTTTTCTAGCAAAGACAACGGCCATTGGACTTACAACAACACCGGTTTCAACAACACTCAATAGACAACGGTTTTTAACCGTTGTCTTTGTGCGGGACATACAACAACACCGATTTTAACAACACTCAATAGACAACGGGTATTAACCGTTGTCTTTTCTAGCAAAGACAACGATTAAAAACCGTTGTCTATGTGCGTGACTTTTAACAACACCGGCTTCAACAACACTCAATAGACAACAGTTTTTAATCGTTGTCTTTTCTAGAAAAGACAATGGTTAAAAACCGTTGTCTTTGTGCGGTACTTACAACAGCACCAGCTTTAACAACAGAAATTTTACCTCATAGACAACGGTTTTTAACCGTTGTCTATGAGCATTTTTCTTGTAGTGCTTAGACATTCTTGAGTCATGAGAATGACTTTGAATGTTCTAGGAGTGTGGGATGACCTTGAGAAAGGCTTCCCTATTGTTATATGACATCTATCATCTTTTTGTCCCCAATTTTGTTTCACTATCTTGACCTACCTTTAGTTCCTATCTATCTTCACTCTATTATCAATTGTTCTCATTATAGTTTGTTGTTTGAGATTGTGTTTGTATCCAAATCAACCCTTCGGTTTGGCTAGATTTTCATAAGGAACATTAGTATCTTATGCTTAGAACACTAAAGCTCTACTCCTATCGCCAATCTTTGTAAGAACGATATCCGGTGTAAAGATACCCTCTTACACATCCACTCACCCAAAAGACTACTTCATCAAATAGCGTCGTTGCCGGGGATTAGTAGTAGTCTTTGAACTTTTTGTTTTGTTTCAATATAAGAGAATGTGTTTCTAGGAGAGCCTAGTCTTTTGTTTTATTTTGTTATTTGTTTTTTTTTTTCTCTTGTGATTGTGTTATATAACTTGGTGTATTGTTAGCCTTACATAACATGTATTGTCAATATCAACATGGGAAGCAATATGAAAGCCAAGGAAGCTACATGTCTAATGGAGTATATTACAATTCTTAATCCCATGGGTGCTATGGAGACTATATGCCACAATAAGGATACTATGAAATTCCATCCATTTATCCTTGTACAACTCAAGCCCCACCTCCAAAAAATTACTTTGATGCTCAATCCCACAACTTTTGTCCACCACAATCCTACCACCAAAACTCATACTCCCAATACACTCCAAACTACCAAAGTTCCTACTAACCACAACCCTACCAAGATTCATCTTACCATTCTCAAGATTCTCACTACAATGCATTTCCTCAATACCACCAAAATTCCCAATATGCTTCATATGATCAATACCCTCATACCCACCAAACGTCTCCATACTCTACCTACCATTCTTACCACCCTCAAAACAACATTTCACCCCAACATCTATACCATCAAAGCTCACTTCCATATGAACACCACAATCATTCACCAAATGTGGGGATGCATGTATTAGATGGGGATAATTTAGTTTTGGCTAGGCATTGGGGAAACACTATTGTACCCGATGGTGGCATTGAGGATGAGAACTATCGCATGATGACAAGTGAGGATGAAAATGTCAATTATGGGAACCTCAAGGACCTCTACATCAAGTGCCTTAACAGGAATGTCAACCCCTTGATCAAGAGTCCGAGATGATATCCAAGTTGATGTGTGAGATAATGCAAGTCTCTTCACGAGTGGATGAGTTACAAACTCAGTCGAACAACATGATGGATCAAGTACAAAGTTGGGCAACTCAAGAGTCGATTCAAGATTCATTGTCCAATGAAGAGGCTCAACAAGAATTTCTCTTATCTAATGAAGAACATGGAGTTGATGGATATGATAAAAGGTGGAAAAGTCTTGAAAATGAAATCCTTGAGGAGTGCAATGAGATGAAAGATGTGAATAAAGAAGATGATGGCAAGCTTGAGACACAAGTTGAATTGGAAGAAAATGGTGGCAAGGAACAATTGCAAAATAGCTTGTTGGAGGAAAGAGTAGAGGAGAATGAAGTGAATGAGGAAACTCCTTCATTGGATGACACTCCCTTTGATGAGAATTTTAGGAGAATTTGGGAACCGGGATGTGTCAATGTTCTTGAAAGTGGAGGCCTACATTGGCCAATTTTCATGTCTAAGGATTCTTCATTTTTATTGACCCATGAAGAGGACCCAAGATTCTCCCTACATGCCAAAGGTAAAGAAACTCAAGAAGTGAAAAAATGTGGAGATCAAGAAAAGGATTAAGCTCATGGTTACTATCTTGATCCAAAATTTAGAAAAAAATTTGTTATTGTTGTAGTAGGAAAGCCTATTAGCTTGTATACTATAGATTACATAATAGTTGTAGAGAAGAAAAGAGAAAGTAAAGAGATAAAGCAAGAAAAGCAAAGTTGTGATCTTATTCATTGCTACTACAACCAAAGGATACACATACATATATATACAAAAGTTATTAAATGGATACAATGATTACATAACCGTTACAAATGTTACAATAATAATGTCCATAATGACAATGAATTGTAACACTCCCCCTTGGACATTATTTGATCAAAATCGTGCCTCGTTAAAAACTTTCTAGGAAAAACCCTGTGCGAAAAAACCTATACAAGAAAATAGCGCAAGGTACAGTATAAAATACATTCATGCCTCGTTAAAACCTTCACTAAGAAAACCACGTGGGAAAAACCTAGTTGAAGAAAAGAGTACATGATATTTGTCAAATCATATATTGTACTAGTTGCCTCATTAAAAACCTTAACTTAAGAAAACCCTATGGGAAAAACTTAGTTAAGGTAAAAAGAGTACAACCATAAGCCTTCAAGGCATAATCTTCAGGATTTAGGGGTTGGACCATTTAGGTATTTATTTGCAATGTCTCCCCTTATAAATGTTACTATGTCATACCCATGCCTCGTTAAAACCACACTAGAAAAACCCCGTGGGAAAAAATCTAGTGAGGAAAAGAATACATAGTATGCATATATTCATATATTGCAAAAGAGTACAACTGATATTCCTCTCAAGATCCAATCTTCAGGATTTGTCTTAAGTAAATTTATTCTTCATCTCCCCCTGAAGATAATAATCTTCAAGTTCTATATGCATGGTTTTCAATAAGTTGTAGAGAAGAGATATGACACAATCTTCAGGATTGCCTTTAGAATTTGATCATATGGACTGATGAAATTAATTAATGATCATATAGTACATATACTTACTTGCAACGTAATCTATAGTATTTTTTTTTAAAGAAATAAAAACAAAATCCCTCATTTTAACTTCTCGCCCGAAACCCTTCTATACTATTAAGGTTTGTGTAATCTATACTATTAATATAAACCAAATCATCTATTTTAACTTCCCGCCAAAAACACTCCAAATCTTCCATTTTAACTTCCTGAGCCAAACATTCATATACTATTAAGGTTTGCGTAATATTGTAAAATATTGCAATATAATTCCTATTTGTACTACAATTGTACATTAAAATTGGGTAATACAATTCCTAATACGATATATTCTATCATACTTTCCTATTCCTAATACAATTTTAGATTAAAATTACTAATGGTAATAATACGGTATATATACTTCCTTGCTACGTAATATTGTAAAATATGGTGATACAATTCCTATTCGTACTACAACTTTACATTAAAATTAGGGAAAATTGCATTTTTCGTCTCTAAGTGTTGGTCATACTCACTTTTCGTCCCTAAGTTAGTATTGATGTTGCACTTTTTGTCCTTCTATTAATAAAATATTAGGGACGAAATTTGTAATTTTAGTATAACTCATATACGAAAAGTGAGCACGAAAGGATGAAAAGTGCAACACCAATGATAACTTAGGGACGAAAAGTGAGCATAACCAATACTCAAGGACGAATTCTACAATTACCATATAGTTTAGGGACGAAAAGTGTAACCTTCCCTCAAAATTACATGAGACGTCGACATAATATTGCATGAAATCTATATTTATACTACTAATAAAAATAAAATTCTACTTTTGCTATACAATTCTATAAGGAATAGTGGAAAAGAGTCAGTAAAAAAAATACTCGCATGTCCGTAATACAATTATACTTATTATTTTACAAAATCTCCAAATAATAATATTGATTGAAATTTGAAATTACACTATAAATACTTTTCTAACCGTAATACAATTGTACATGAAACATGCATCCTTATTTCTTCAAATTATAATATTGAAATTGCATTAATTTAGAAAAAAAATTTACAATATAAATACTTTCTTATCCGTAATACAATTCTACTTATTATTTTATAGAATCTCCAAATAATAATATCGATTGAAATTACACTATAAATACTTTCCTTACCTTAATACAATTGTACATGAAACATGCATTCTTATTTATGCAAATAATAATATTGAAATTGCACTATAAATACTCTCGTAATCGTGAACAATTCTTCCATCGATTATTTTCTGTTCTTCTTTTCTGAAACGTGAATTTCTGATGCTTTCTATAGCATCGCCGATGCGCTCAAATGAAAGCTCCGATACGCTCCTCATCCGGGAAGGCTTTGCAGCATCTTTTGCTCCCCCGAAACAACGCAAAAAACTTTGGATCAAATAAACTAAGCCTCATTCGGGAAGGCTAAGCTGAACATGGACACTTATTTCAGTAACTCTAGAGCTGCGGGTGGTACTTCCCGCTAGATGCATCATTCACTTAGGAAGCCGGAGTTCTCTCTCTTGAATCAGTGCTCATTTGGTATGAATCGGCTGCTATTTTCCCTAAAGCTATTGAGGTTGATTCCTCTTCTTTGATTAGCTTTATTTCCTCTAATTTACCTCAAGTTCTGTGGAAACTACGCAATGTGATTCATAATATTCCAAACCTGCTTGCTACTTGGTCATTATCTTTGTCCCATACTTATCGAGAGGCGAATAAAGTGGCTAACGCATTAGCTTCCTTTTACTTAAATCGTCATTCCCCTTCGTTGTATTTTGATTTTTTCTCCTTGTCAACTCCGATGCAAGAGTTAAACTAAATGTTTTGTTATTCAATTGAGAACCATAATAGAGTCTTAGTAATACAATGAGACTTAGGCCTAAACTAACTCCAACATAATAGGTGTACAGTTAAGTTAAAGCTGGAATAATCAATTGCATCCTAATAGCTCTAGCACACCCCCTCAAGCACAGGGTTGGAGGGCTACAACGTTGAGCTTGTCCCTCAGAGCGCTGAATCGGGGTGCCGGTAGTGGCTTCGTGAAGATATCAACTAGCTGGTCTTTCGTAAACACAAAATTAACCACAAAATTACCGGAAGCAACCTTGTCTCGAACAAAGTGGTAGTCAATTTCCACATGCTTGGTCCGCGCGTGAAAAACTGGATTGGCACACATGTAGGTGGCTCCAAGATTGTCACACCATAAGGTAGTTGGTTGCCCGGAGTGAAGCCCGAGCTCCCGTGACTTCAGCCGACACATCGGCTAGACCCTTGTATTCAGCCTCGGTTGACGACCGGGCCACAATGCGTTGCTTACGAGACATCCACGAAATCAAATTAGAGCCAAGAAACATTGCGTAACCACTCATGGACTTCCGGTCAACTAGACACCCGGCCTAGTCCGAGTCCAAGTAAGCATGAATGTCATGTGCCGAGGAGGGTGTTAGCCGCAGCCCATAGTCAAGTGTGCCATTGACGTACCTAAGAACGCGTTTGAGCAGCCCCCAATGCTCAGTGGTTGGAGCATGCATGAACTGGCACAATCGGTTGACAGCATAGGAAAAGTCTGGTTGATTGATGGTCAAATACTATAGAGCACCTGCGAGACGACTGTATTATGTCGGGTTGTCAAACAGCTCATCTGTAGGCACTACAGTCTATGTCAAGGATGCTGGAGTGAGGAGCGATTTGCATTCTGTTATCCCAGCGCGGTTCAATAGATCACCCATATATCGTCGTTGAGATAGAAGCAGTCCCCCGTCCACCAGCAGAGTTTCAATACCTAGAAAGAAGGTTGGTTTGCCAAGATCCCGAATCTTGAATGTTGAGGAGAGTCGGTTGAGGAGTGTGTTGATTAGGACTGGGTCATCTCCCATCATAATGATGTCGTCCACA
Organism: Ipomoea triloba; assembly: GCF_003576645.1. Lineage (NCBI taxonomy): Eukaryota > Viridiplantae > Streptophyta > Magnoliopsida > Solanales > Convolvulaceae > Ipomoea > Ipomoea triloba. The sequence goes on from NC_044929.1 coordinate 18,706,622, forward strand.
TAAACCAACAAGAAGACTCTCGAGGAGACAGACGAATAGTGAAACAGAGAAACGTCAATTTTGGAGCCTAAAAAACCTGTAGTTAGTAAAAAATCATGAAGACGCTTAAACCAGGCGCGGGGAGCCTGTTTCAGCCCATATAGAGACCTCTGCAGACGACACACATGATCCGGGTGGGCCGGATCTTCATAGCCAGGTGGTTGGTGCATAAACACGGTTTCAGCAAGGTGCCCATTCAGGTAGGCATTATGAACGTCTAACTGGCGTAATGTCTACTTGCGCGATACAGCGATTGAGAAGAGAATGCGGACTGTAGTCGGTTTGACGACCGGGCTGAACGTGTCAAAATAGCCCTCCTCGGCGACCTGATTAAACCCTTTGGCCACGAGGCGTGCTTTGTGGCGTTCTATAGACCCTTCAGCCTTGTGTTTTGTGTGAAACACCCATTTGCACCCAATGATATTCATATTCGGCTCTGCCGGAACCAGGCTCTATGTGTCATTATGAAGCAAGGCGTTGAACTCCTGGTCCATGGCATCACGCCATTCGGGATGCCCTACAACCTGGGAGTAGCAAGTCGGATCTGTAGATGCTGTTAGGGCATGGAATTGTTCACCTGTGCCCCGGGTCATATGCCGTAGGCGCATGCCATGAGCTCACTCTTGAGGTTCAGCCCGTGCAGCTGCCGTCGGGTCGGTGATGTGCCTCCACTCGTTGTAGGCAATAGAGTTTCTGGTGACCCATTCAGGATCTTAACCGTGGGTGTCACTAGCCTAGAGGCCCACGCTGTTCCGGTGTGTGGAGTCTGGTGTTGGGCCTGCATTGGTGAATTTGATGCAAAAGGAAACACAGATTCGTCAAAGCGAACATGTCGACATATAAAGGTCTTTCCAGTAGTATCGAGGTTCATGTAGTGGTATCCCCTAAAAGACACAGAGTAACCTAGGAAGACAGAGGGAGCTGAACGAAACTCTATCTTATGACGGTTGTAAGGCCGTATGTAGGGATAATAGCGACACCCAAAAATGCGCATAAAGGTATATGAGGGTGGTGATTTATGTAATTGATAGCATGGGCTCGTGTTTTGTAGTATAGGTGTAGGTAAGCGGTTGATAAGGTGGATGGTTGTTTCAAAGGTCGAATCCCAATGTTTTAGCGGAACAGAGCTGTCAGCCAGTAGGGCTAAACCGGTTTCAACAATATGTCTATTCTGACGCTCAACTCGACCATTTTGCTCGTGTGTATAGGCGCAAGTTTGCCTATGCACAATACCAATTGACTCAAAAATATTGTGTAAGTGGCGATACTCGCCCCCTAAATCAGACTGTATTGACTTTATAGAACGTGAAAACATGCGTTCGACCATTGCACAAAATAACTAAAACACCTTATAAATATCAGACTTTAAACACAAAGGGTAAAACCAGCAATAACGTGAAAAATCGTCGACAAATAAAACAAAATAGCGAAAACCATTCGCAGAAATAACCAGGGCAGGGCCCCAAATGGCCGTGTACACAAGTTCCAAAATATCAGTACTACGAGAGTCTACTTTATGTAAAGGGAAACGGGAAGATTTTCCTAGTTGGCAAGCCGAACATAACTGTAACGAACCGGATTTATTAGTGGTGACTGGACAGGTTTGTAAAACATGCTGGAGAACACGAGCATGCGGGTGACCCAACCTACAATGCCAAACTGCAGACGAGGCACGGGCTGTGAGAAACACGAAATGAGACCGGGGAACCGACAGTTTGTATAGGCCACCCGTACTAGGAACCTTAAGGAGTACCGCCTTGGTGGTGCAGTCCTTCACAACAAAGAAATTGGAATGAAATTCAAAATATACATTATTATCTTGAGTGAAACGTTGGACTAACAGGAGTGACACAGATAATTTTGGCACATATAATATATTGGACATATTTAATGACTTGGAATGGGATTTAATTACTACATGACGTGTACTAGAAATACCTAACCCGGATCCGTTTCCAACTCTGAGAACTTCGCCACCTGTATAGTCCTCTACCTGGGAGAGCCGCGTCGCGTCTGGTGTGGCGTGGGAGGAGGCTCCCGTGTCTGGGTACTAGGTGTCGACTTCGACCGGATGAGAGCCATCGCCGGTGACTGCAACGTTCGCCTGAGGAGGTTGCCCGGAATACCGCTTGAAGCAATGAACAGCGGTGTGTCCATGGGATCTGCAGATCTGGCAACGCGGTGTGCCACCACGACCTCGGCCCTGACCGCCTCAGCCTCTGTGCCGTCCTCGCCCTTGATTGCCGTGGGATTGTCGGCCTCCATATCCGCCAATACCGTTTTGCCGTGGACCACGTCCGGCGAACATTGCAGTAGGGGAACCACCGTTGAGAGCATCACCAGTCAACGTGAAGTCATTGACACAAATGAATTGTTGCGCCTGTAAGTAATCAGATAGTTGGGGTATGCAGACGGGGGTACCTGAAACGGCGAGTGAAGCAGCCATTGCCCAGAATTTAGGTCGGAGTCCCCTCAAGACATACAGCAAGAAGCCTTCATGTACGACTTTAGGGGTTTTGCTGCCCCCCGTTTGATTAATGCACAATTTAATCTTCTTCGCCAAAATTTTTTTTTTGCAATTTCTCCTTATCATTGACTAATGGAGTATGATTTCGTCTTTGCCTCCGACATATCCCCCAAGACGCGGAAAAACTCTATAAGGCTCCACTTGATGCGTTTCTATTTGTCTAGGGAATATCAATGCTCCACAAGACAATGTTGAACAAGTTAGTTCTCATTAAACATGTTTCTTCCTCTTGCAATAATATTTTTTCCACATAGCTTTTCTTAATAGTTAGTTCCATACAGGGCATAGCACCACTGGAAGCACATCTTCGTCAAGTCCAGAAGTCATTTTGGTTGATGAAAGCACTCCCAGCAGCAGTCTTTAAAGAGAATAAACGTGGATTGTTCATCGTCTTCAAAGGGTTTGAAGAAGCCTAAGATCGAACCCAATTCATGAGAACCTTGGTCGATTGGTTTTTGTTCGACGACAAACAATATATATTTGTGTTACGAACAATTAAATTTCCTATTTCCTCACCATTAGACTGTGATTCTGTTTTTCTTTGTTTAGGTGGACTAAATGATTAACAGATGGCATTGTTGTTTATTCTTTGGACTAAATGATTACCAAATGATTAACCGGTTTATTCTGTTATGATTTAAATTTTGGCATTGCTGTTAGCTTATATATGCTAGCAAATAGTTTATTTTGTCACTCTTATTGGTTTTTCCTGACTATCTCTATGTTATAAATCTGCAGGTTAAGTGACAATATTATTGGCAAGTCAGAAAAACATTACACATGCATGTCCATTAAAACAATATAGATGTGAACGGTTAATTCGGTTTGAAAAACATTACACATGCAGTTCAGTTAAAGATATTTAAAATTTCGGTTAATGATTAATTCGATTCGAAACTTCAGTTAACCAAAATTTTATATATATATATATATATATATATATATATATATATATATATATATATATATATATATATATATATATATATATATATATA
>NC_044929.1:18710387-18718553 GCF_003576645.1 Ipomoea triloba
TATATATATATATATATATATATATATATATATATATATATATATATATATATATATATATATATATATATATATATATATAATGTGAAATCGCAATAAATTTGTAGTGTTGTTATGGTATTATTTTGTATATTTCTTATGGATTAATTATAATATGTATTATTTTAATTGAATTTATTATTATATTAATTATTTTTAAGATTTAAAATTTTAGCTTAAAATTTTAGGTTAATCGGTAAACCGACCGATTAATAGAAAAAAAAAATTTTGGTTCGGTTAATTTGGTAATAAAAAGTTCGGTTCGCTTAGCGGTTAAAGTTTTAAAAACTTTGGTTAAAATGGTTCGGTTAACCGAATGGTGAACCGATTGAACACCCCTTTGTTAATTAAGCTAATAATTACACGAATATTAGTATAATTACAATTAATTCATCATTTAGATATGGAGGAGCAAGAAAAAAAGTAAAGGTGATATGGTGAAAAAGAATATACTTAAGTATATAAGTATAACTGCCTAATAATAATTGTCTAATAATTATTATGGTAATTAAGCTAAACATAGGTCATTGGATTTATTTTTATAATAATTACAATTAAATTATTTTATCATTTTCTTCCCATATTTATGTTAGTAGGGTTGCACTCTCGTGCGAACTCTTGCTCAGGAGAGAACTGCGAACAAAACACAGTTGTCCACGTGTCCAGATCAACGAATCAGATGCAATTTTAAAAAAAATGACGCGGTGGCATTTTCGTAAATAACTGGAACTTTGGTGCACCTAGTTTCACTTACAAGTGCACCTAGTTTCACTTACAAGTGCACCTATTTTCGCACCTATTTTCACTTACAAGTGCGAGTAATTTACCTTATTAATATTCATGCACCTATTTTCGCAAATATTTTCACTTACAAATGCAAGTAATTTACCTTGTTAATATTCATGCACCTGGTGCAACTTAGGTGCACCTAATTATAACATTAGATGCACCTAGTTATAACATTAGCTGCACCTAGTTATAACATTAGGTGCACTTAGTATTGATGCTCAGTGTACAATTCACTTGCACCTGTAATACATTTTACTTGCACTTGTGCAAGTAATTCACTTTGTTAACATTCATGCACCTGGGTGCAACCTATGTACACCTAGTTATAACATTAGCTGCACTTAGTATTGATGCTCAGTGTACAATTCACTTGCACCTGTAATACATTTTACTTGCATCTGCAATACATTTTACTTGCACTTGTGCAAGTAATTCACTTTGTTAACATTCATGCACCTGGGTGCAACCTATGTACACCTAGTTATAACATTAAGTGCACCTAGTTATAACATTAGGTGCACTTAGTATTGATGCTCATTGTACAATTTACTTGCACTTGTAATACATTTTACTTGCACGTGTGCACCGATTTTCACTTACAGGTGCAAGTAATTTACCTTGTTAACATTTATGCACCTGGGTGCACCTATGTGCACCTAGTTATAACATTATGTGCACCTAGTTATAACGTTATGTGCAACTACATTCCGGACACGTGGCGCGCTGTGATTCGTCCGCAGTTCTCTCCTGGGCGGCCAGTACGCACCTGAACGCGATCCTATGTTAGTAATAATATAAGTACATAAATCATATACATATCAATTTTTAAAGATAATTGCAGACAAACGAGTCATATATTATTCAATTAATTGAGTGATACTTTTATATTAATCTTATAATCAAATAAATGTACACTTTAAAATATTAGAATTGTTTATAATATCATCTTTAATTTTATTATTTAAATATGTAATAAAAAAATTTACCCTTGCATCACACGAGTAATTAGAAAATTATTTTCTCAAAGTCAAGCAAGGATAACATCAGAAAATATGATCGATCTAATCAATTTCATTAATTGTAATAATATATAATATTCATTGTTATAATTTATATAATTGTATATCGATCTAAATATTCTTAAAATATTTTTTTAAAAAAAAAAGATCATTTCGTGCAACGCACGGGTGAAAATACTAGTTAAATGTAATTTTGGAACTTTGTGTGTATTATATATGAGGATAATCGCGATGGAATATCATGATGATGCATGTTTATTAAATTGTTCTTCAGCCATTCCATCATCATCATTACTATTATTATTATTAAATTTTAATGTTATAATTAAATTATAAATTATAATAATAAATAGTACTACATCCGTCCCATTTTGGTTGTCTGGTTCGTTTAACGAGGCTGGACTGAAGTTATTTTCAGTCCAATTTTTCATAATATTAAGTTTAGCATTAATATATAAAATTTATATATTTAGAAACTACATTAAAAGTACTATTAAACACAAAAAAAATTAAATTTAAAAATAATAAAAAATTACTAAAGAAAATAAGCAATGAAGAAAAAGTTTGTTTGACCAATGAATAGTAAATAGAACTGGTAAAATGGGACAGAGAGAGTATAAATTAAAATAATAAAAAAAATATAATTAAAATAATGGTGGGACTACAAATACATATAATTAGAGTTGTCAAAAACACAGCACATAGTTTGAATATTATTTTAAACCAAGATCCACAATGCAATGCAAGTAGACCCTGATTCATGGTATAATTTGTCCTTAGTGACTTTAATTTTTCTTTTCACAAAAAAAAAATGGTTAAATCCTAATAAACTCAATTCCATTCTCATATTCTTGGAGATGTTGAGATAAATTGTAAAAAGATAAAATAACTTAATTTTTTTCTCCATCCCCATCAATATATAGTGCTGCATGTGCAAGTCATCGCCATCAACCTCGTTCCAGGCCTCATCACATCGTTGGTATAATTATTGTTCTTCAGCTTGCCGGCCATTCCATGCACATGCTTAAAATAGATTCATGGTTAGCTTTAAAATAGAATTAATGAACATTTTGATCTCTTGGCTATACTATAATTATCAAATTTATTTACAACTATCAATTTTGATTAATTAAATCATCAACTATTGATTTTGTAACAGATTTAGTCCTTCGTAATTACAAAATAGGTCATCGATCAGTTTGACAGAGGATCAAATATGTGGCCTAGAGCTCTCGGATTGGAGTAATCTAACAGTGGCAGTATGATCTTTAAGAAATTGCAATTCGCGTATGTTAAGTAGAAGGTGTTATGGTAATTTTAGTATCTATATTACGTGCATGTATATAAATAATTGAAATTGTACATTTTAGTACATGATGTGGTGCGTTTTAATACAGGTTGTGATGCATTTTATTACGTATGTTAGTACATTTAACTGTGTTGTGGAATTGTGTGTTTTAATCCGTCCTCTGGTGAATTTTAATACGTAGAATGATGTGTATTTTAACACATATTTTCTAATAAGTGTAATAGTGCATGTTTATAATCTGGAATGAGGACTTACGATAAGTGAAATTGTCCATTTTAACACAAGTTGTGCATTTTAATACGTAGAATGGTGCATATTTTAGCACATGTTTTCTAATATATGTAATAGTGCATGTTTATAATTAGACATACGGCACGTTGTGGTGCATTTTGATACGTAGAATGATGCATTTTATTACGTATGTTGGTGTATTTTAAGTGAATAGGTGCATTTGGTTATGGTGTGGAATGGGTGTGTTTTAATCTATCCTCTGGTGCATTTTAGTACGTAGAATTGTGTGTATTTTAACACATATTTATCATCAATACAGGAACAAGAATCCTCAAATTTACCAATATAAGGTTAAGATGCACCAAATACACAAATAAAACACACCAATACATATTCTTGGGACTTGTGACTTTTGAATTCGAACAAATAGACAAAATTGCCCCTAGGATGTCGCGGGTTTTAGATCGTGGGCGCCAATGAGGGAACAACATTGAGTGTTGATTTGCTATAATCTAATGGCTGCAAAATAGTCGCGCGACCGCACTTAAGGAGCATGTCGCACCTGAACTGCACTATATATATATATATATATACACACACACACACACACACGGATCATATGCGAAGAAAGGCTTTAGGTTAAAAATAGGGTTAAATCTCAACCATTGATCTAGTCCAAATCAAAAGAAAAAAAATAAAAAACACGTGGTGGCATTGTTGTAATTTAGAGTAATTAAATAAATAGTGGATGAATGTGAAATTGATTTTTCATGTAAATCTATTTGAGCACCTTAATAATGCTTTATTATTATTATTAATTATTGGCAAAAACTTGTGTGAGAGGGTCTCACCGTGAGACGGGTCGGGTCAAGATGAAAATGTAATATTTATATGCACAAATGTCATACTTATATGCTCAAATTTAATACTAATCAAGAATAAAACTTTTGTTACTTATAAGGGTAAATGTAATACTTTTAAGGGAAAATACAATACTTTTAATTTACATTTTGGTTTAAAAGTATTACATTTTTCCTCAAAAGTATTATATTTTTCCATATAAGTAAGAGGTACTTGTCAACATTACTTATTATGGAAATAAGTAACAAAAATTGTATTCTTGATTCGACCCGACCCGATCTGTCTCACGAATCACGAATAAGGATCCGTGAGACTGTCTCACACAAGTGTGTCCCTTAATTATTATATTTAGCACCATTACACTAATTAAGTGTAATTTTTGGAACTTTGTGTGTATTATATATGAAGATAATTATGATGGAATATCACGTGTATAATATAAGTGTATTATATATTAAATGTTTCTTTCTTTTTTACTTGTTTAATTTGTTTTATATGTCACATACTTTTTTTTTATTACTATTGACGCTGTTACAATTTCTCAACCTATTGAAGTACAACGAGTCAATGCCTCCACTGGGATCAAACCTGTGACCTCTCACTTGAAAAGGTCACAGCTATATGTCGCTTGACCACAAGGCCTTTGACATTTCACGTACTTTCTCTTTCCCCTTTAATTTACTCTTTATTTGCTGACGTTTCTCAAGTTTCGTTTCTTTCATATGGCTGCTTGTATTAATCATTAACATGCTGCTGTTTGAATAATTCAAGTTAGTGAATCATTTGAGTGCGGAGAAGAAATAATATTTGCAAGAATTTCACAATTCATCCATGATACACAACTTTGAAATTATATTATCTCTCTTCACAAATCCTCTCCTTAAACTTTTTCATTCATGAAAACAAATTTGTGTTATTCCTTGTTCTTGTTTGTCGAATTTAATTGTTGAGTACTCAACTTTTAAATTATAAATTCGTTTTATGCTGCAAAATTTAGGCTACAATACTTATGCACTTGAACTTAGGATGTAAGAACTCATGATTTGAATTTGTAAATTTGAAACTTTCATTTTTTGTGCTTGTTATTTCAGAAGTATTTCTTATTAATATCCAACAACAGTCATCGCATTGTGCATTTGTACTGTGGATATATATATGTGAAGTTGTGTGCCATCATCATATAGTTATAGGTCACTTACGTACCAGGTCGGCCAGATGGCTTCACACTACAATTATATAATTATTGTTCTTTGATTATCGGCTTGCTACGCCATTGTTCTCTCTTGAATACTAAATGATGTGTGTATTTGGAATAAAGAAGTTCTGGGATAATAACTATTTTACTTAGAAATATACATGTCATCATTATAGTATATTCCCTCCGTCCCGAAATGGATGTCTCATTTGCTTTTTGCACGCTTTTTAAGAAATTAAAGTAAATGTGATGTGTTTTCCAATTATGCCCTCAACTTTTTCACTTTTAGAAATAAAAACAATAAAGAAAGCAAAAGTCATAAGGGTAGATTGGGAAAAGTAGAATGATGGTGATGTTCAATTTTGGAAAGAGGACAACATTTTGGGATAAACTAAAAAGGAAAATAAGACAGGTAAAATGGGACAGAGGGAGTATTATATTATATTATATTATATTATACTTTATTATATTATAATCTTTTGTCCTCATTAGATCTCATTCTAAATGATGTTAGAGAAATAGTTAGAGTTTTTTCAAATTTATGCCTTTAATTTGTTAAACGGTCAGCAAACAAGGTTGCCCATTTGTTAGCCTGAGAGACCTTGTCCATGCCGAACTGTGTGGACTGTTTTTTGGTCTTTGTCATTTATATTGTTTATATTTTGGAGCTATACTCTAATTAATCTATTTTTTGGTTTGGTTTCAAAAAAAAATATTATATTATATGTGGAAAAAACTGTGTTGTACTTAGGCCTGTTAGCGAACAGAGCTTTCGACAAACTACTCGTGTTCGAGCTCGGTAAGCGTTTGTTTATGTTCGTTTATTAAGGTAAACGAACATTAACAAACAAAATTTAGAGCTCGGTTAATAAACGAACAGAGTATGAACAGTGGTAAACTCGTTTGCTAAGTATTCGCGAACAAGCTCGTTTTTGTTCGTTTAGTATTGTTCGCGAACAAACTCGTTTAGTGTTCATTTAATAATGTTCGCAAACATGTTTACAAACATACATACATACATACATATATATATATATATATATATATATATATATATATATATATATATATATATATATATATATATATATAGGGTTGCACTCTCGTGCGAACTCTCGCCCAGGTAGGAACTCTCGCCCAGGTAGGAAATGAGAACGCTCCACAGCCGTCCACGTGTCCAGATTAACGAATCAGATGCAATTTTAAAAAAATGACGCGGTGGCATTTTCGTAAATAACTGGAACTTTGGTGCACCTAGTTTCACTTACAAGTGCACCTAGTTTCACTTAAAAGTGCACCTAGTTTCACTTACAAGTGCACCTATTTTCGCATCTATTTTCACTTACAAGTGCGAGTAATTTACCTTGTTAATATTCATGCACCTATTTCCGCAAATATTATCACTTACAAATGCAAGTAAATTTACCTTGTTAATACTCATGCACCTGGATGCAACCTAGGTGCACCTAGTTTTAACATAGGCTGCACCTAGTTATAACATTAGGTGCACCTAGTTATAACATTACGTGCACTTAGTATTGATGCTCACTGTACAATTCATTTGCACCTGTAATACATTTTACTTGCATCTGCAATACATTTTAGTTGAACTTGTGCAAGTAATTTACTTTGTTAACATTCATGCACCTAGGTGCAACCTATGTGCACCTAGTTATAACATTAGGTGCACCTAGTTATAACATTAGGCGCACTTAGTATTAATGCTCATTGTACAATTTACTTGCACTTGTAATACAGTTTACTTGCACGTGTGCACCTATTTTCACTTACAGGTGCAAGTAATTTACTTTGTTAACATTTATGCACCTGGTGAACTTATGTGCACCTAGTTATAACATTACGTGCACCTAGTTATAACGTTATATGCAACTACATTCCGGACACGTGGCGCGCTGTGATTCGTCCGCAGTTCTCTCCTGGGCGGCCAGTACGCACCTGAACGCGAGCCTATATATATATATATATATATATATATATATATATATATATATATATATATAATTGTTTGTGAACGTAGATTATTTATTGTTCACGAACAGATTGTGTTCATAAACATGTGCAGGTGTTTGGTTATTATGTGTTCACGAACGTGTTCATTAACGTAAATGAACATGTTTGTGAACGTGTTTGTTAATGTTTGCGAACACGTTCATGAACTTGTTCGTTAACGTTAACGAACACGTTCGTGAACGTGTTCGCGAACGCTAACGAACACTAACAAACGCTTAACAAACGAACACGAATAGGATTTTCAAAAACCTTAACAAACGAACACGAACACAAACACCTCAAAAATCTTAACAAACGAACACGAACAACCTCCGTTCGTTTATGTTCAGTTCGTTAACAGCCCTAGTTGTATTGCTTCGTTGTGCCATCCATGCACGTGCTAAATATAGGATTATCTATAATTACCTTATAATTTAGAGATGGAAAATGAGTATGACCAATACTTAGGGATAAATTCTACTATTACTCTATAATTTAGGGACAAAAAGTATAATTTTACCTATTTTAAATATAAGCTTTTTACATTTGGAGTAAATGTACGTTCTGTCAGTAAAATACATGCACTTTTTTTCATCATCGCCTTGTCTATCCCATTCATACATTTTTTTGTACTTATCGTTATTTAAGTGTGAGTTTTTTTTTTTTTTAATTCAGTAATATTAAAAAAAAAAAAAAAAAAAAAAAAAAAATTC
>NC_044929.1:18718586-18758121 GCF_003576645.1 Ipomoea triloba
TTAAAAAAAAAAAAAAAAAAAAAAAAACACTCCCACATGGATGATGGGAGTGGATTCGAGCCTCAGTGGAAGTAATTGTTGACTCTTTGTGCTTTAGTAGATTGAGAAAGTAGCTATGAACAGATACTACATTGTAACGGAGTCAGTAATACTAAAAAAAAAAAAAAAAAAAAAGTGTGAGTTTTAATTATAGAGATGCAGTGAATAGTTTTCAATTATAATTGTGATGATTACCAGAGGCTTCCACATCCTCGAGAACCCCTCGGATGAGATTAACAGGCTACTAGAAGAAGATTCAGTTGGAATTCCTGCATGGCGTCAATTTTATGCCTCAAAATGATGTAGTAGGCCAGTTGTTTGGGTATCCCTTCCATTAGATATAAAAAAAAATTATATTATACAATAAGTCATTTTTTAAAGTGAAGATAATATTTTAAGAATGTAGATAGTGGAATAATATAATATTACGAACTATTATAATAAAAATAGCCAAAAGTTTTGTGGTCGAATGGTATGAAGTGACTCTCTCAAATAGGAGGTTATGGGTTCAAGTGTCAGTGGGGTCGCTATTGACTCGTTGGGCTTTTAATAGGTTAAGAAAGTATATATGGACAGATACGTAATAGGGTTAATAGTCCTAAAAAAAATTATAATAAAAAAATACTTTTATACAACATGAGTTTGTTTGTTTAGTATCTCATAAATAGACAAATTAGTTCTTAATTGGATTGGATGTATATATAAATATAAATATAATCCTCAATTGGATTAAATGTGTGAAATTGAGTGAGTGATGGCAAATTATACCATGGACTAGGTCTACTTTGAATCGTAGATCCTGGTCCAAAAATAATCTTCAGATTTTGTATCTGTAGTTGACATATTTTGTATATATAGTTTCAACAATTATCAATATATAAAATTTGTGTATCAGGGTTCATAATGCAATATGAATCTGGTCCATAGTATAACAATTGATTAATGACTCAAATTGTCCGCAAATCTCTAATTCTCTTAATACCATTTTGATAGAGGCCTATTGTGCTATTTTACAATCATTATATCATAGAACAAGGATGATCACTTATACAATGTACATTTTTATTAAACTAAATGTTCATTTTTAATATATTAAATATTTTTTTTAAGATACACTATTTGTGAAATAAATATAATATTCATTATTTTATAATATATTAAATAATAAACTTCTAGTATATTAAAATGAATATTTATTAATTATTTACTTTGTAATGTAAATCTTGATCTACAGAATAATTTGTCTCTATTTTATAAATTTATTTATTTATTATAATCCATGATGGGGTTGGATTTCGTTGAATGGGTTTGGACAAAAGATGCCATTTGGCAGCAAAAGTTACAGGTTGCAAAACAAAGAAAAGTAATTTTTTTTTTATTCCATCTCACACGAAAATTCAAGACTTTTAAGGTCGTCTAGGACAAACTAAGAAGTAAGAATATGTATCCTTCTCAGATAGGGGTGGGAATCGGTTGTTATGCCGTGGACTCAGATCCATCTTGTAAGGTAGGTTCATGTTTTTGTCCTTTTAGGAATGGACCCATTAGGTTAAGAGTATACTGTTGTATAAATAGTAGATGTCTATACAGTTATTTTGAGACAATACAATGAATCACTTTACTCTTCACATAACAAAGTGTTGAAAGTCAAAAATTTAATTATTTTGACTTTTATTTTTTTTTATTAAAGTCTTTTACCATATAATTAAGTTTTTCTTTTAATAACAAGTCTTCACTTTTTTTTTCAAATTAAGTAAGTATATAAATATAATAATAATCTAAATATATAGACAACACACTAACAACTAAAGACAACGGGTTTAAAAAAATCGTTGTCTTTGTACTGTTTTTTATTCAAGTGCGCTTAAAGACAACACACAAACGACAACGGTTAAATAAAATTGTTGTCTTTTTAATAACAAAGACTGAGAAAAGACAACGGTTTTTAAAAAATCGTTGTATTTGTATTGTTGTGTATTCAAAAGCATTTAAAGGCAACACACTAACGACAACGATTTTATAAAATCGTTGTCTTTGTAGTATTGTGTATTCAAGTGTGCTTAAAGACAACACACTGCACGAACGACAACGGTTAAATAAAATCGTTGTCTTTTTAAAAATAAAGACTGAGAAAAGACAACGGTTTTAAAAAAAAACCGTTGCCTTTGTAGTGTTATGTATTCAAGAGCACTTAAAGACAACACACCAACGACAACGGTTTAAAAAACCGTTGTCTTAAATAAAAAAAATCCGCACTTAGACAACGGTTTTAAAAAATCGTTGTCTTTGTAGTGTTGTTTTTTTGCAAAATGCACAAAAGACAACGGTTCGATAAAACCATTGTCTTTGATAAAATTGTTGCGTCAAAGACAACGGTTTTGGACAAAATTGTTGTCTTTTAAACAAAAGACAACAATTTTGTCAAAAAACTGTTGTCTATGACCATTTTTCTTGTAGTGGATAATAATCAATAAACAAGAATTAGAGTAGGATTGCCCCACTTTCATGATGTATAAATCCTAACCCTTGAAACACAAAAGCATTATAAGCCCCAAATTACCCCTATTTTCACAGAAGGAAAATTGGATTTGAAATTGGTTAGGCTTGAGCCTTTCATCCAACTTTCATTGAGATAAAAGCCTCTCCAAAACAAGCTATCAATTGCTGCGCATCAATCACTAACAAGAAGAATTTTTAATCCAATTCAAACATAAGAACCCTAGAGAGATAATTTATCCCTTTTATGCAATAATCACAACCCTAGCATCAAGAATAGCAATAGGACCGTAATCCAAACCCAAAAGCTAAATACTTACGCATCATAATGGTAAACAAAGCAAAGCTACAATAAATCTCCATCAACATTGCAAGAAAACTAAGAAGAAATCTTGGTAGAAATCCACTCCAATCTACAATTTAAGCTTGAAATCAAAGCAAACTATGTAAAACTATAGTAATCTATGCTAGGAAAATCTAGAAAAAAGAGGAAAAATAAGCCAACACTTGCTCGGGTTCGGAATCTCCAAAAAGTGCATAAAAACGCGACTTAAATAGGCATCAGCGCAGACCTCACGGCCTACCTCACAGCTGTGAGCCTGGCCGTGAGGAGCTCGCGATCTCGTTGTGACTTAAATGGCCTCACGGCCGCTCACATGGTCGTGTGGGTGGCCGTGTGGCTGCTTCCTTGATTGATTTCCTTCTGTTTCGTGTCCCGCTGCTCTTATCCTTCCTTGAGTGGGTTCCTTAACTTCCGAAATTGATTCAATAAGCTCCAAAATACTTCCTTTGCTACTCGTTGTGGACAATCACACTTAAGAACACAAAACACACAAACAAGTCATAGATTCCCACTCAAGTTATAGATATTTTGCACCAAAAATAACCAAAATAAGGAGTAAATAAAGGTTATAAATAGAGATATCATCTTGGCTCCGTGCGAGGTTAGCAAGAAGAGAATTATGAACATAGAAGTAGAATAATCCTTTGTTCAAATGCATGCGTACGTACAAATTTTATAATTATACCTTATGAGGTCATTTCCCTCTTAAAGCTCATCTAGTCCGCCCCTAGCTTGAGTTATTGAAAGAAATGCTTCAGATGATGTGTATTCCAGAGACGGCTAATGGAACAGCCTTCCTTGTTTGGGCCTGCTAGTCTCCCTCGTGAATAATTTCCTCGCGCAAATTCTCTGTGAGCCATATCCCTATCTTTACTCGTCGACTCGGGCTAGATGGATCCAACGTTATTTCCTCTAATTTTACGACCAGTTCCTAACCATTCCTTAATTATTATTTTTCCACCTCCTTTTCCATGATGTGCACGAGTAGTAGTTCTTCCCCTATTTTCTGGCAACCTTTCTGGTAGCATTCCCGATCCGGTTGTTGGTCCCTCCTTACTCTCTCAATCCCTTTAGGTGTATGTAATTTCAAGCACATGTATTCCATCGACAATCCCTCCAACATTAACTAACCCGGGTCTCCCGAGGATAATGTTATTGGCAAACGCCATTCGCACAACTACAAAATTCATTTATGTTTCTTGGATGTTTACGGGAATGCCTAATTCCACGGGTTAGTGTATTGATCCTTCGGTCTCAACGGTGTCCCCAGTAAACCCAGAGAGCAAAGTTCTGATTAATCGGAGTTAATCTTGGGTGAAACCTAACTTCATGAATACGTCGTGATAAATAACATTTACACTAATCCCCATGTCTATTAGAACCTGTTTTACCATAGTCTCGTTGATTCCCATCGAGATAACCATAGCGTCCTTGGATGAGACCCCCTTGCCTGGGAGGTCACTATCCAATAAAGTGATAGTTTCCCACTGCAGCTTCTTCGAGACGGGTGTTTCTTCTACAGACCCTACATATTTTTATTCATCCTCCATCAATGGCCATCCCCCAAAAATTACATTTATCACCAAGCGCTTACATCTGTCCCTGACTTCCTTTGTGGGTTTCTCTTTTACAGGGTTCGAATGATTGGAGCGTTCAACTATTTCCCCCTTCCACACATTTCCAAGGTGCATCCTATTCCAATCTATGAAATTTCCTGACTAACCTAATTGGATGAGGTCCTCTATTTCCTTCCTCCATGCTTGGCACTCATTCATGTTATGCCCATATCGACGGTGAAAACGACAATATTTCTCTAAGTCGGAGCTCACGATGTCCCTGCCGTGCTAGTCGAGGGCCTTGATCATTTGACATTCCTCAGCATACGCAATTATTTCACTGGTCACACTTTGATAGGGGTGAGGGGAATCGTGGGTAATGCCTCCACGGGGGGACGGGGTGCCCATAGAGGGAGTATCATGTGGATCCCTATCAGATTCTGGAAGTTGACATTTGTCATAGCTTTCCCTCTTCCTATGAAATTTTATTCTACATGTGGGTTTGTTCCCTTTTTCTTAACTAGTTCCTTAGCCCGAGGTTTCTTCGAGGGGGTTTATTCTCCACTCTCTGTGAGCCGATTTGCATCTTCTGCCTCTGCATATCTGTCAACCTTTGCCATAAGAGCGGCATAGGTGCTCTGACTTTTGCGTCTTAAACTCTTATAAAGCTCTCCAACCCTTAGGGCATCCACAGACATAACGGTGGTCGATTTGTCCTCTATATACTCTACGCCCGCCTCTTCTGCTCGCAAGCAGACTAAGAAGTATGTCAAAGATTCCCCTACGCCTTGTTTCACGATGGTGAGATGTATAAAGTGTTTTTGACCCTTCATTCCCCTCATAAAATGAGTGATTAACTTTATAGCCAGGTCGCGGAAAGAATCAACGGTGTTTCCCTTAAGATTCGTGAACTAGCATTGGGCTTAGCCCGACAACGTAGAAAAGAAGGCTATACACATCATGACCTATGAGGATCCCATTAGCATCATAGTGGCCTGATAGGTCATGATATGTTTTGTAGGTCACCCAAGCGATCAAATCGGTTGATACTTGGGGGTTTGAAATTAGAAGGAAGGGTTCTCTCATAATCCTTTGGGTGAAGGGCGGGGTTACCGATATCATAGGCCTTTTCGAGAGGTTACCTCGCTCCTTTTGTTTGAGAAAGGCCGCCCCTACTGTGGGATCCCCCGTCATCGGGAGTGCGGTATGTTCTTTCACCTTCGGACTCATCGGCGGGGTCGGGGGGCCCTCTCTGGGATTTTATTCCTTGCAGCCCACTTAGATCCTTGATCCTGAACGGTTGGACGAGCTATGTTGGCCCCCGTAGCTTTGGACCCCTCGCTCGTGCACACACCCCCCACGTATCCTCAACTGCCATTTCACACACACCCTCGTGTCATGCGCACGCCCATGCACACCATCCCCACATACCCCAACCGCCATTTCACACACCCCTCATGCCATGCGCACGTCCCATTCACACTACCCCCATGTCCCACACGCGCCACTATACACACCACCCCTCTTGACCTTGCTACGCACTGCGTTATACCCTGTCTTGCACTACCTCTCTTTTGGGCTCCTGCTTGCTTGCTTCTATGCCTGTCACTCATGTCACGTGCCTTCCTAGCCCAACAAGATTTCAATCCAACCTCTTTCCTTCACCACCCCCACTTGGGCTAAGACTTATCCAATAAAATGAGTCTCAACATCCCATGACCCCATCAGTATAAATTATAATAATAAAAAATATAATTAAAATAATGGTGGGACTGTAAATACATATGATTAGAATTGTCAAAAATGCAGCACATGTTTGAAGATTATTTTAAACCAGGGTCCACGATGTAATGCAACTAGACCCTAATCCATGGGACAATTTGTCCATGAATTTAGTTTTTCTTTTCACAAAAAGAAAATAAAAAATGGTTAAATGCTCATAAACTCAATTCCATTCTCATATTCTTGGAGATGGTGAGATAAACTGTAATGTGATTCCAAAAAAATAAATAAATAAATAAATAAAAACCTTCTATTCTCCATCAATATATAGTGCTGCATGTGCAAGTCATCGCCATCAACCTCGTTCCAGGCCACATCACATCGTTGGTATAATTATTGTTCTTCAGCTTGCCGGCCATTCCATGCACATGCTTAAAATAGATTTAATGACGGTTTTGATCTCTTAGGCTATACCGTAATTATTAAATTGATTTTCAACAATCAATTTTGATTAATTAAATCATAAAATATTAATTTTGTAATTGATTTTGTTCTCCATAATTACAAAATCGGTTCTCGATCTGTTTGACGGAGAACCAAATTGGTTACAAAATTAATAATTTAGAATTTAATTGGTCAAAATTGATAGTCGATAACCAATTTGGTAATTGCGACATAGTCGATGGATTAAAACGATCATTAATTCCTTAAACGGCATATATATATATATATATATATATATATATATATATATATATATATATATATATATATATATATATATGGGTTCCGGATCAAGTGAGAACCTATCATTAGGTGAAGGTCCTGTAGACTAATCTAGATCATCCATTTTGAGAGATCTAACGGCTATGAATACAACCGCACAACAAATTGGACAAACTGAGAACGAATGCACAACAAAATGAATATAAATGATCGGATAATAAGTCTACAACGGATGCACAACAAAATGAATATATATAAATGATCAGATAAGTCTACAGGGTTCTCACCTAACTAAAGGCGACCTCTCACTTGGGAGGGCCACAGCTATGCCGCGACCACAAGGTCTTTGGCATTGATTATATTATTATTATTATTATTATTATTATTATTATTATATTTACCACCATTGCTCTAATTAAGTGTAATTTTGGAACTTTGTGTGTATTATATATGAAGATAATTATGATGGAATATCACGTGTATAATATAAGTGTATTATATATTAAATGTTTCTTTCCTTTTTACTTGTTTAATTTGTTTTATATGTCACTTACTTTCTCTTTCACCTTTAATTTACTCTTTGCTGACGTTTCTCAATTTTCATTTCTTTCATATGGCTGCTTGTATTAATCATTAGCATGCTGCTGTTTGAATAATTCAAGTTAGTGAATCATTTGAGTGCGGAGAAGAAATAATATTTGCAAGAATTTCACAATTCATCCATGATACACAACTTTGAAATTATATTATCTCTCTTCACAAATCCTCTCCTTAAACTTTTGCATTCATGAAAACAAATTTGTGTTATTTCTTGTTCTTGTTTGTCGAATTTAATTGTTGAGTGCTCAACTTTTAAATTATAAATTCGTTTTATGCTGCAAAATTTAAGCTACAATACTTATGCACTTTAACTTAGGATGTAAGAACTATTCATGATTTGAATTTGTAAATTCGAAACTTTCATTTTTTGTGCTTGTTATTTCAGAAGTATTTCTTATTAATATTCAACAATAGTCATCGCATTGTGCATTTGTATTGTGGATATATATATATATGAATGTATGTATGTATGTATGAATGTTATTCCATGAACCAAACATGCTATAAATACAGAAATGATAAAAATGTGTGCTTATCCTCTTTTATATAAGAGGGCAAAGGTTCGAATCCGGACTAAAAATAAATAAATAAATTATTTTGCATTTCTCTTTGCGCAGCATCATTTTACCACTTTAGCGTCGTTGTCGTTGTTGTTGTTGGTGTTATTATAAGTTAGCGTGATTCGATCAATTTTAAGCTTTTATTATGGTGATTTACTTTTTTGTGCTGCATTAGATGATATGTGATTTGGAAAAGAGATTAAAGTATACGTTTATAATAGTGTTTGTTGATGATTAGTTTTTTCAGGTAAGGATTTAAAATTAAGACTCCCCTTGATTCAAGGAACTCTTTGCTCAACTACTTCAAGATTCAAGAGTCTTGATGGGTCTCTATTTATGGTTTTTACCCAAGAACAGAACTATTCTACAAACAAAATAAACCCATGCATCAACATTCACATAAAAAATTCACACCTATAGTGTCTCACTCAACTTTACCGACGTAGTTTGGACAACAAGAACAATTATCATCAGTGCGGATTTAAAAATTAGCGTGACGAACTCTCAGGGAGGATAGGTTCTCCGGTGAAGGGGTCAAATTTGTAAGGTTCTCCAGTGAAAGGATCAAACCTTACTTGAGATCTAGATCGAGTGGGTGGATGATCAGCAACATTTGTGGTGTAAGAGTTTAATCCCACTCTCCCATAAGCTGCAGAAGAACTCGGTGGTACCTGCAAACGAACACTAGCTTCCTCTTAACGTTGTTACAACTCTCCCATAAGCTGCAGCAGAACTGGGTGGTACCAGAAGACGAGCACTAGCTTCCTCTGCTCCTCTCAACGTTGCTACAACTCTCCCATAGGCTGCAGAACTCAGTGGCCTTTTTTTTTTTTTTTTGTATTGAACTCAGTGACCTTTGGTTGTATGGAGAATCGATTCATTTGGTTGTAATATGTAATCATCTAGTGGAGTTTGGTTGTATGTGCGATGACAGAGAGAAAGTTGGGATGCGATCAATTTTAGAATAGTGAGACTAAAAAAATTAGGTTTAACAAAGGGTAAAAAAGAAAGAAAAAAAAAATCCTATTCCTGAGAGGTCAGGAATAGGTTAATACCAGGGGGAGTGGTGGTAATAGCTATTACTCTTGCAAGGGTAATAGACCATTCCCAGAAATATTATTCCTGGAAATACAACTGCTTACCAAACAACGGAATAGGCTATTACTGGGAATGTTATGCCATTCCCTGCCTATTCCGTGAACCAAACATCCCGTTAAGGAATTGCAAGTGAACTACATACACCTAAATTACATCCAACCAAACACCCCCTTATATATTATATTATATGTGGGAAAAACTGTGTTGTACTGCTTTGTTTTGTCATCCATGCACATGCTAAAAATAGGGTTATCTATATGGACTTTATGGTGATTATACACAAAGTTCCATTCGTTTTTATCTGCATCTTCATCTGCTTTTTGAGAAGCATTCATTCATACTCACCTTCATAGTTATTGCGATGCATCACTGTTGGAATTCTCGTCCGACCAACATTTTCTTCTTATCATCATTCATACTCACCTTCATAGTTTTTTCTTTCTTTTTTTTTTCTTTTTTGGGAAAAAAATATTAGTTGGTACTTTGTTAAAAATTATATCTTTTCATCACTAATGATAAATGGATAAAAAGTTAGTCCAAATTTATGTTCAACAGGTAATGATGAAGGATAAAATCGAATTTGACTGATAGTAAAAAGTTAAAATAATAGGGCTGCATAGCCTCACGTACTTGGGTATTTAGTATTCAGCCATTCAATGCACATACTGAAAAACTGTACTATTTTTTATAAATGATATTAAGTGTGGACATTATGATTGTTACGGTTATAACGTTTGTAAGCATTATTATTGTTATTAATATTAGTGTATTATATATTTGTATCCCCCATTTTGTAAAGAGATTGATGAATGAAAACGGAATGGTGATCACTTGTCTCTATATTGTTTCTTCTTCTTCTTGTATTTGTCTCATTTCCATTTACATATACGATCCGTTTCTCCGGGAATGGCTCAGAGCTATAGGCTATAGTCACAACACTATTGATATAAATTATTTTAAATATACTAAAAATTCATTTCTAACCCAATGAATGTTCATTTTCTAAAGGTATATTATTTATATACTAGAAATTTATTATTTTGTATATTATCAAATAATGAATCTTCAGTACACAAATAATGTACATTTAGTATATTGAAAATGAACATTTATTCATTGTCTCTAATATAATTTTCCAGGATTATTATGGTGGATAAATCTTCATTTAAATGAATGTAAAAATGGCCTATACTAGTTCATTCCTATAGAGCCCATTTAATCAAATAAATTAGTATGGGGGACAAATACATATATATAGAGTGAGAGAATACGGAGAGCCATTGATTTTGCCAAGATCAATGTCCAGGATTAACAATGATTAGAAAAATATTGTAGTGTGTGATTTTCCTTCTTAAGGTGCATGGTTTGTGTGCTTAAGGTGCGTCAAATGATGAAACTTAAGGTGCATCTGTTTATTTAAAGCTTTAGGTGTGTGATTTTCCTTCTTAAGGTGCGTGATTTTTCTTCTTAAGGTGCGTGGCTTCTATACTTAAGGTACGCCATTTTAAAATTGTAGGTGTGTCGTTTGTACTCTTAAGATGCTTTGTTTGTGTGCTTAAGATGCATGGTTTGTGTACTTAAAGTGTGTCATTTTAATACTTAAGGTTAAGTTGCTTGGTTCCTTCCAGACGCGCGTTTTTTTTATATTTTCATTAATTTGGGCCATTGGTCTAGATTTGATCAACGACTCATATTAGCGCATCCGCACCTGAACAAATTCCTATGGGAGAAATAAGAACCAATCTCAATCTTACATCTAGAAAAATTAGACCCATCATATCAAATTTAAAAAAATATGGTGGCAATTTTTTAATCATCACGAATTTTACTATACAAATTTGAACACCAAAATCTGTAATTCTCAGACTTTGCCAAATTTGCACATTTAGTATTAACATTTTTTCACATTTAGTATTAACATTTTGCATATTTATTATTAAAAGATTGTATTTGCGAAATTGCAAAAGTGCACTACTCTTATTAGGGTTTCGATTTTAGAGTTTACGACTGAATTTTTTATTTTATTTGGTTTAGTGGTTCACTTTTTACTGGTTAAGGTCTAGCATTTACGATTTATATTTAACATTTAGCTTTTTTCCTTGATTTTATAAAATTTACAAGGCTTTCATATTTATTTTTTTTTGAAATCTCAAGGCTTTCATATTTAGTTGTTAAAGATTGCATATTTAATTGTTCAAGTTTGCATAGTGAAATTGATGATAATTACAAAAATGCCACCACATTTATAAAAAAAAATTGATCAGATCCGTCGATTTTTTATAAATGTAAGATTGTAATTATTGGTTCTTGTTATACCATGGACCAGGGTCCACCTTAACAATTGTTACACCATAGAGTCAAGGTGGACCCTAATCCCAAATTGTGTATTTTTAGTATTAGAATTGTAAACATATCTAGAATATAAATTGTATTTCTAAGTGTGAGAATTTGTAAATATAATGCAGGGTAATCACAAATTGTGAAGTTTTAAAATATAAATTGTGAGCATTTAGTATGTAAACTGTGTATCTTTGGATCCTGGTCCACCTTGCAAGGTGGATCTAAGTCCACAGAATAATTTGCCTCTAGGAAAACTCATCCTTTATAAAAGGAAAAAAGGATCAAATTGGCACCCAAATCGATTGGATAGTACAATTGGGTCCTCTAAGTTTAAAAAAAATGTATCTTTTGTAAGCTCTCAGTGTATGCTAAGTTGTGTCATCTGAACACAAGGTATTTGGCTATTCACTCATTGATTAATTGAGTTTGTTTTTTCAAAAAAAAAAAACTATTATATTATATTATAATCTTTTATCGTCATTCAATCTCATTTTAAATGATGTTAGAGGAATAGCTATAGTTTTTTCAAACTTATGCTTTTAGCTTGCTAAAAGGTGCGGGAACATGGTCATTCATTCCTTAGTCTTGGAGGTCTTGTCCAAGCCTAATTGTGTGGATTAATTTTTTGTCGCTTTCTCTTCTATTGTTTATGTTTTTGAGCTAGACTCTAGTTAATATAATATTTAGATTTTGTTTCAAAAAAATAAAATATTGTATATTATATTTTATGTTGGAAAAGCTGTGCTGTACTGCTTAGCTAGCTCGTTAGCTTCTTCAATTCGGCTCTATATATAGCCACAGTCCGTGTGAGAAAGGCATCCTCATCATCATCGAATCATCAAAATACATGCATAATATAATGGATGTTTCCTGGAGGCTCGCTCCAAGCTCCTTTGTCTTGATATTCTTCTTATGTCTCCTTTCAGTCTGCAGTGTTTCTGTTTCTTCATTAGAGGAACCAAAGGGCTTCATCGTTTTCATGTCGAAATCCGAGAAGCCTCAGGTTTTCTCTACCCATCATGACTGGTATTCATCCATCATATCTAAACACTCATCATCTGAGCTGTTGTACACCTATGAACATGTTGCCCATGGGTTTTCTGCACGCCTCACTCCCTCCCAAGCCTCTGAACTAGCAAACGTTACGGGCGTCATCTCTGTCCTTCCGGATAACCTCCGCCAGCTCCAGACCACTAGGTCTCCCCAATTCTTAGGCTTAACTACCCCCTCCTCTGTTCTGGGCCCTAGCTCTGATTTCGGAGCTGATATTATAATCGGTGTTCTGGACAGTGGAATCTGGCCGGAAAGGCGTAGCTTCTCCGACAAGGGTCTATCCCCGATTCCTGACAAGTGGAAGAACAAGTGCGAGGTTGGTCCAGAATTTCCGGCGACTTCATGTAATGGGAAAATCATTGGTGCTCGTGCTTTTTACAAAGGCTTAGAAGCTGATGAGGGAGAGCCAATAGTTGATGAACCGTTATCGGCGATAGATATTGAAGGGCATGGCACACATGTTGCGTCTATTGCAGCTGGATCTGTTGTTGGCGACGCTAGCTTTTTTGGACTCGCAGAGGGTGAAGCCAGAGGCATAGCCACAAATGCCAAAATAGCAGTTTACAAAGTCTGCTGGCTAGGAGGTTGTTCCGATTCCGATATTCTCGCTGCGATGGATCAGGCCGTTGCAGACGGTGTGCACGTGCTTTCGATTTCCATTGGGGACGAGCCTGCGCCGTACAGTGAGGATCCCATTGCAATTGGGGCTTTTGGTGCGGTGCAGAAGGGAGTCCTCGTCTCCTGCTCTGCTGCAAATAATGGCCCCCGTCTATCTACTTCCGACAACAATGCGCCATGGATTTTGACGGTCGGTGCTTCCACTATTGATAGGGAATTCCCGGCTGTGGTGACACTAGGGAATGGCAGGAGCTTCACCGGCACCTCCTTGTACTCCGGGAGCTCAGCACCGACCACAAACCTAGTTTCACTGGTCCACGGTGAAGAAGCCAAAAGCTATTTCTGTATTTCCGGAGAACTCGACGCTTCAAAAGTCAAGGGGAAGATCGTGTTTTGTGAGCAAGGAGACGGTACTTCCATTGTTGATAAAGGAGTTGCTGTAAACCAGGCTGGTGGAGTAGGAACGATCATTCCTAACCTGCCTGACCAAGGCTACGAGCCTAACGCCAACCCTGATATGATTCCCGCGGCAGTCGTTACCGCAGCCGACGGAGACATAATCTTTGATTATATAAACAAAAATCAATCGCCAACTGCCAAAATTGTATTTAAAGGAACAGTAATCGGAAATTCTCCGTCTGCACCGCGTGTGGCAGCTTTCTCAGGCCGGGGGCCCAATAAATTA
The DNA here is from genome assembly GCF_003576645.1 of Ipomoea triloba. NCBI lineage: Eukaryota > Viridiplantae > Streptophyta > Magnoliopsida > Solanales > Convolvulaceae > Ipomoea > Ipomoea triloba. The sequence goes on from NC_044929.1 coordinate 18,732,423, forward strand.
ACTCCTGAAATTCTCAAACCAGATGTGATTGCACCGGGAGTTAACATCCTAGCGGCCTACACTGGCGCAAAAGCACCCTCCGATAACATCATGGATGATAGAAGATCGGAGTTCATGATTATGTCCGGCACCTCCATGGCATGTCCTCACGTCAGTGGATTGGCCGCCATGCTTAGAAAGCTCTATCCAACTTGGAGCCCTGCTGCCATCAAGTCTGCGCTCATGACAACTGCTTACACTCTGGATAATTCCGGAAAGAGTCTCATAGATCTTCACACTGGAGAGCCATCCGTGCCCTATGCTCATGGATCTGGACACGTTGATCCATCCCACGCAGTAGATCCAGGTCTAGTCTATGATGCCGGAGTTGATGATTATGTGGATTTTTTATGTACCATTGGGTATGACAGCAAGGAAATTGCGTTGTTCCTGCGGAATTCTCCTCTGGTGGATTGCAGCAGGCGGGATTTGGATAATCCAGGCTCTCTAAATTACCCTTCCTTTGCAGTTTTTTTCAAAAAGAATCTCCAAACTGTGAAGTACAAGAGAAGTGTTAAAAATGTGGGGAAGGTGAAGAATGTTGCTTATCAGGTAACACTGGTTACACCCCCAAATGTTCGTGTGAATGTGTCACCGAGTAGGCTGGTGTTTAGTGACAAAATCGATACACTATCTTATGAGGTAACTTTTGAAAGCATTCAACAATCTGATACTTCATTCGGGTCTTTAAAATGGAGTGATGGGACGCACCTTGTTACTAGCCCAATAGCGGTGATTTGGGAAACGCCTTCAGTCTCTCAACTCTAAATGTGTGCACCCATGAACCTAGTTTATTCCTATGTAGTCCATGCAATTATGTGTGATATATATATATCCTATCAATAAATAAATGTATGTGAAAATGGGCATAGTTCACTGTTATGTAGCCCATATAATGAATTAAATCCACGCATAATCTATTATGGTGGAGGACAAATGTTTTTATGATATTGTTATTACTATTGTAATATATTGTCATTAATACTGTATATGTTAGCTTAAATAATCTGTACGATCAAATCGACAACTCTTAACTCATATTATTTTTGTTTATTTGCTAAAGAGGCTTATTATAGATTGGATTCCTACATACATACATCTCTGAAATTTTATGGATACATGGAGATAGCGGGTGAAATATGTGCAACAAATATCAAGGATCTGAAAGCGAAACATGTGTAGGTTGCTCTGGCTGAATCTGATTTAGGCTCTTCAATTCGTTTTGATTAGGGTCAAATTTTCCACCAAATGGCGAGGCCACAGCCATCTTGCAGAGGCTGAACAAAGAACCGGCAGCTCGGTGGTCGAGCTGAAGAACAAAACGTCATTCCCTGTTTAATGGTCAAAATGCATGATTTCTTGTACTCGATTGCTGCAGAACAACAAAAAGTTCTTCACTGTTTAATGGTCGAAATGCATGCATGCTTTTCTTGTACTCCAGTAACCAGTTTTGTTGAGCAAAGCAGAAATTAGAATTATGGAATGAATTTTGACAGACGAAATAAATTGACTTTATTACTAATTCTACAGTCAACTCAAAACTATGAAGAACCGGAGGATGTTTAACTCTGACTCACATACACCATCATCATCTTCTCTACTAAAGCTAACATTTGTGTGCTAGACAACGATGTGGCTAAAAATTCTCAAATCAACAAGTCCACAAAAAGAGCACAGTTTAATAATCAGAGACCCAACTGCCCCAAAAATTCCTCTGAGATCATTCATCTCACACGGTGAGCCCTTGTGGAGCTGCGGGTGCAGGTGCCTTAGGTTTCGGCTTCTCCACAACAATGGCTTGGGTGGTGAGCACCATTCCTGCTACTGATGCAGAGTTCTGCAGAGCGCATCTTGTCACCTTGGCTGGATCAATAACTCCGGCTTCAACGAGGTTCTCGTAGGTGTCGGTCATTGCATTGTAGCCAATCTCCCATTCACTGTCCTTCAGCTTCTCCACAACTACCTCACCCTCAACCCCAGCATTTTGGGCTATCAAAGATGCAGGTGCTAATAATGCCTGCAAAGCATGCATATACAAATTAAAGATTAGGACTTTCTTTTTACGGGAGAAGATTCCATGTTCTTTCCATATACATTACAGTAGAAAGATAAATGCACAAAGAATATGAAAATCAAGCAATCTTTACCTTTTGCACAATGTCAGCACCTAATTTCTCATCTGCATCTTCAAGCTTGTCCTTAATTACAGGAACATGAGTTGATAGATGAACTAATGCAGCACCACCACCAGGAACAATGCCCTCCTCAATAGCAGCAAAAGTTGCATTCTTTGCATCCTCAATGCGGAGCTTGCGGTCCTCAAGCTCAGTTTCTGTTGCTGCTCCGACATTAATTACAGCAACACCCCCGGACAATTTGGCAATTCTCTCAGCAAGCTTCTGAGAATCGTATATTGAATCTGTTTCATTTAATTCCTTTTTAAGCTGAGCAATCCTTGACTGTATCTCATCCTTTGAAGCAGCATCAGCAATGATGGTTGTTGAGTCCTTTTTAATGGTCACTTTTCGGGCAATACCTAGTGCTTCAACCTGTGTGTTCTCCACAAGCAGTCCCAAATCACTAGCCTGATACTCAGCTCCTGAAAAATGCAAGCAGCAGAAAACTAGTTAAGAAACATGGGAAATGGCTAGACCCTATCAGCAGTAATAGAGCATCATGCAAAAAACAATACTTGAGAAGTAAAATATGTCTTCAAAAAAGTTCAAGCACCTGTTACAATGGCAATATCTTGAAGAAGTGCCTTTCTCCTTTCACCAAAACCAGGTGCTTTAATAGCAGCAACATTCAGAATGCCTCTCAGCTTGTTGACAACAAGAGTAGCCAAGGCTTCCCCAGTAACATCTTCAGCAATAATGAGAAGTGGAGCTCGCAATTGAGTGGTTTTTTCTAACAAGGGAATAATGTCTTTGATTGCAGAAATCTTTTGATCTGTAACTAAAACTCTGGCATTCTCAAACTCAACAATCAATTTCTCAGGATTGGTGACAAATTGAGGGGAAATGTATCCTCTATCAATCTGCACGAATTCAACATTGGGATCAATTATAGGGAAAACACAAGTAGAGAATGCCATAGACAAGATGCATTCTTATTATTGGTTTACAAACCTCCATTCCCTCTTCTACATGGACTGTAGTTTCAAAGGAAGATGATGACTCAATAGATAACACACCATCAGGACCAACTTTGTCAATTGCATCAGCAATCATGGTGCCAATGTCTTCATCATTTCCAGCTGAAATTGAAGCAATTGCTGGACAAAGAAACGCAAAGAAATTTGGTTAATTAAGAACTTTTTGTAATCCAATAAGAAAGTTACAATTCTCATCAGGGTTAAAGCATAACAACCCTATTACCTTTAATATCATCTCGACCTTTAACCGGTCTAGCTTTATTTTCAAGCTCGTCCACCAAACCCAGTACAGTTTTGTCAATGCCCCTCTTTATGGACACTGGGTTTGCACCAGATGTAACACTCAAGAGACCAAGTTTAATCATTTCACGTGCAAGAACTGATGCAGTTGTTGTTCCATCACCAGCTGAATCATTGGTTTTGCTTGCAACCTTCATAATAAATTCACAATTAGACATACAGAAAACAGATTAAGAGAAATATAAAAGTAAAAGAAAATGAACAGCTACTTAGAATATGCTTTCATTGACAATAGACACATTAAGACATAGCTGACTATGAAAATCAAGTCAAATCTAGGGAAGGAAAAGCACCAACCTCCCTAATAAGGGCTGCACCAGCATTTTCCATAGCATCAGCAAGCTCTATAGCTCTAGCAATTGTCACTCCATCATTAACAACTTTTGGAGTTCCAAACTCATCCAACACAACATTCCTCCCTGTAGAAGTAAAATAAAAGTTTTACAAGTTAAATTATCTTCATGAATACCTTTACACCTGCTGAGTGACAAACTATGTTATTCTGCTCGTAATGCACAACTTATGGTAACAAAATTCTCTGTAGTAAAACATTTGAACCTGAAACAACATAGTTCCACTATGATAAACTATGAACTTTCTTTCATCTCCATTTTAATCCAACAGTTGCAGTTCGGAGCAAGTCAAGTGCATTTTGTCTGTAAACTGCAGTAGACACGATCTAAGCAGCTGTCCTCAACCCCCCCCCCCCCCCCCCCCCCACCCCAAGCTGGCTACTGCTTTATCAATCCATTTCTTCCCCCAACAAATCCCCAATTTTCATGTCACTCAAAAGAAATACATTCCTTCCAATAGGACAAATAGCTTTTTCCAAATCTCACAATTACAGGCCATTGCAATATGGTCACACCAAGCTGACAACCCCAACAGATAGCTACACAAATGTAACTCAAACACTGTGAAGCCTAAGAAACACGATTCTTCACACTACCTCAATAACTAGTACCACATAAAACAGGCAATCCTATATAACACAAGGTAACAAGAGTATAAATTCATTACACCAAAAGACAAGGGAATGAGCAATTACCCCTGGGTCCAAGAGTGAGTCCGACGGCATCAGCGAGCTTATCGATGCCGGCCTGAAGGGCGGCCCTGGATTTCTGGTCAAAAGCAATATCCTTCGCATTAGCCCTCACCACAAACCGATTCTTCGAGTTGGACGGCTTGGGGTTGAAACTCCTCCTCCCTTGCAGCTGGCTAGTCCTCCTACCACTCCTCAAACCCCCCTGCATCAACATGCGAACAGATAAGCACAGTGTAACCTGCTCAGAACGAAAAGGAACAAACATCGATAATCACGAAAAGAGAGAAATGAAAGATAGGCGTACTCGATTGGAAGGTGAGGAGAGGATTGAGGCAGTTGAGATGGCGTTTGCAGAAGCCATTTCTGACGAGGAGTTAGGTTGCCTGCTTGGTGCGAGACTGAGAGATATGATTAGATAAGGTTTTATGAGACGGAGGTTTTGGTGAGTGTTAGCTAGGGCTTAAAGAGACTGAGGATTGCTTCCAGAAGATTCTTTGCCTTCCAGAACCGAACCGTTCAGAGAGGGACAAAAAGGTCGGGTCTGTCCGAGAGTCCGAGGGCCTTCTGGCAAGACCCATCCTGAGCCGGAACATCCGGTTCGGTTCAACAGAAATGGACCGCATAGATTTTTTTAATTTTTTTTTTTTTTGCGAAACAAAATGGACCGCATACATGAGCATAAATTTTAGGTGTTTCATTTGTCGTGTTTAGTTGTAATTTAGAAAATTGTTTTTGTGTGTTTGGTTCAGCATATTAAGCATATTTATATGTTACACACAACGCATTATTAATATGCACACATCAATTGCACAGGCGTATTTTTAATCTGTCCAATTAATCTCATCTATAGATTTATTTTTTTTAAATGGATGAGATTAGTTCTCATGGGAATATTAGTTCTCATATGATCACAATCAAGTTCTCGTGCGACCATGCAGTCAATCATCATTAGATATGCATAAATAGTTAAATACACCACAAAGTGTTCAAAAATGCATCATTAGGTGTAATGTTGTGAGGTGCATTTTTTTTTGTGTGGTGCATTAGTACATTCCTGAACACTGTGTGATTGCATACCTAATGGTGACTTCGCACTAGCTGCACGGGAATCACTAATCAGTTTCTAAAGCTCAGAAAAACTTACGAAAAGAGAAAATGAAAGAGATTGCAAAAGAACCCTAGGGAAGGACTCAACTTTATCGCAAAGATTCCAGATCGTCAAACCTCCATAAACACTAGGGAAGGACGTGGATGGATTCTACAACAATATTTTTGTCAAATTCTAGATCATTTTCACCATCTTTATACAACTTCACTAGGCGTAATGTCAACTTGCAATATGAGCCTGCTTTGTATTGCATATGTGGGTTGAAATCTCCGTTATGCATAGCTCGTGATAGTGGCCAAAAAGCCTTTAGTTGTCAACAATTGAATGTTAGATTACAATTATTGATATAAAAGTCATTTGGTTATGCGGTTAATTCATATGAGGTATTTTTAAAAACGAATTCGTGTTATATATCATTAATGTAACATGAAAATGGTTGTGAAGTTTTTGTATTTGTTGATGATATTATGATGAATGCTCAAGTTCAAGAAATTCCAGTCATTGATTCTAAGTCAACAGTAAATGCATTAAGAGATTTGAATTGTATTATTCAATAACTAAGAGATGATATGTCATATGTCCAAATAGAATGGGAGAGAGTTAAATGTCAACAGGTGGTGCTACTAAAGGTGATGATGTGTATAATGGTGATAGTAAATATGAAGGTGTAAATGTCATTCCGCTGAGGATTGGGGCTATGGCACGTATTTGTGTGAACTAAGAAATTCTAGGCACTAAAGCAATTGAATTAACTAGAATCCAAGTAAATGATAACTAAATAGGGAAACAAAAGAAAAGCAAATTAATTAGTGAATAAACTGTATGATAATGAAACGGGTCAGATTAGGGGTATTGTAATCTTAATGCTCTAGCAATCTCAGAATTAGGAAAAGAAGAATTAACCTGGGGATTTATGGACAATGCACACAAGAATTCAATTCAACTACTTTCGTAATCAATAAATAGAATTAGGCTAGGATTGCCCCACTTTCGTGATGCATCAATCATAGTCTTAAGCACCTAAGCATTGTAAGCCCCCAAATTACCCCTATTCTCATAGTAGGAAAAATCAGGTTGAAATTGGTAAGGTTCAAGGTCTTCAACCAACTTTCGTTGTAATGAATCTCTCTCCTAAACTAGCAATCAATTATGGTCATCAATTAATAACAAGTAGAATTCAATCCTCAATTCAACATAAACCCTAGGTTAATAATTCAATCCCTTTATGCAATAATCACAATTCGAACATCAAGATTAGCAATAGATTCCTAATCTAAACCCATAAACGAACTACTCACTCATTATTAAAGTAAACAAAACAAAGCAAGAATGAAATATTGAAATCATAGCAGCAAATCTAAGAAATAAAATAATAAAAGGAAGAACTTTACTAACAATCTCGAAGAGTAAATCCAATCAAAACCACGATTCCAAGCTTGCAAACGAATTCAAGTATGTAAATCTGAGCTATTCTATGCTATGGAAAACTCTAAAGAGAAAGAAAAATGTGTTGAATTGAACTAGGGCCCGGAATCTCCCAAAAACAGCAAAAAGCATCATAAAATACTAGACAGCAGCAGGGGTCACAGGCTCCCTCACGGCCGGGATCGTGACCGTGAGGTGCAGTGCCCCGCTGCTGTCCGCGACGGGGCTCACGGGCAGCCTCACGGCCGTGAGGTGGCTTCTCCGTTTGCCTTTTGACTTCTTTTGTGCTCCGCTGCTCCTTTCCGTCCTTAGGTCGATTCCTATGCTTCCGAAACTTGTCCAAGATGTCCAAAAATCCTTCATTTGCTCCTCGTTCGTGAGTAAACTAAGCTTAAGCAAATGTAATACACAAATGAGTCTCAAATTCACCAAGGTAAAGAAAATAAGCAACAAAACCAACTAAATTGTGGGGCAAATAATAGTATAAAATCATATGTATCAGGTGATAAGGAAAATTGGTCCAAGATGCTTAGAGGTGTCGAAACGGACCGGCGGGGTGAGACCCGCCAAAGCCTGCTGAAAAGCCGGCCAAAATACGGGCCTAAGGGAAGCTGCCCCACCTTAAGCTCGCGGGCCTTGGCGAGAGCCCGCCAAATTTTAAATATTTTAAATTCAAATAAAAACTAATATAAAAAGAATAAATAAATAAGTAAATATATATATATATATATATATATATATATATATATATATATATATATATATGGTTGACTTCATATGAGACAACCTATCTAGATGAGAAATAGGGCATAATCTTGGTCATAGGATTTAACAAATTAATGGTTGAGATTTTCTAGAAAATTTGAGAGGTTGGACAAGGGAATTAATGATGATCTTTTAAACAAAATAGAAAATAAAGGCAAAGATGTAATAGTGTGTTCAGTGTTGGTACGAGAACTTAGGAATAATCTGAATATCCCTCTCCCACTCTGTCGATTATGTGCAGTCGAACCACACATTCAATCTCCATCTTCTTATGACGGTAAGCAAAGCATACTTCGATGAGGCAAGGTTGGATCGACACGGCGAGAGAAAAAATGACATGGGGTGCGATCTCGTACAGAACGTAGAGGTATGTTTTCATTGTCTATGATTTTTTTTGGCGAAGGTAAAAATGGAACCTAGGTTAGGGTTTCGGGTGCGGATGAATGCACACATCACTGTTTACTTTCAGGAGATTGATGATTATTTGTTAAGGGTTTGATGCTGGTTGAGTAAATGGCGGTGGTGTTCAAACTAGACTAGGTTTAAGTTGCATTTGTATGGCCTATTGGGTTTTACACAAAATTGAGGTTTGGAAGTAGGGTGGGAAGACGATGGTGGGGGTGTAAACTAGGTAGACAGCGAGAGTAGATGGTGTGTACAGTTTATGCTGCCATTTTTGTTTGGGTGTTGTATGTTGTCAAAGCTTGGGTTTCTTGGATTTTTCAGTTTCATGTTTACGTTCACCCTTAGCAGTAGTTTTCGCTGAGAATGTGTGTGCACGGTAATGTGTGCATATTTGAATTCTGCTGTGTGCATACATGTGCAATCATCTTGGGATCTAGTAGTTTTTGTGGTTTGTTTTAATTATGCATACTGTTTGTAGGGTATGATTAGGTGAATAATTTTCTGTTTGAGAAAGTCTTAGACTTGTTTTTTAGGCATCACTGTGCATTGTTACCAGTAGCAATGTATTCATTCTTTGTTTGTTAACTTGCAAGTGCAAATAGTGGTTTGTTTGAGTTTGTGGGGAGTTGTTTGTGCTATTTTGAATGTAGCTATGTGTATGTGTGCACGTCAATACATAATTGAAGAGGTTTTGGTTTCCACTACATAGGTAAGAAATGCCAGGTATCTAACCAACCCCGACACGTCACACAAACTGGGTGAGATGATGATTTTGTTAACCGCCCAAAGGATTCTTACAAAGGCTACAAGCAGACCCAACATGAAATGCTCCAGAATATGAGTTAATTGACGATGATGATGATGATGATGTTTTTATTTTGCTTCCACATGAGTTCATTTTGTAATTGAAGTAGTTTGATGTTAGGTTATTTAGTAATGGTTTCTTTTGGGGACAATGTATTTAGTACTAGAAATGATAACAGTGAGTATGGAACATGTTTAATAAGTAGTGCACTCGCCTTTTTTGGTTCATGCAGATTGCCCCTAAAATGATACCCGTTTACATAGCGTAAATACCTAATGAGTATGAATGGCACAGGGTCCATAACTGGGGTGCACACACTCAAGGAATTTAGTACCGGTAGAGTTTGAAGTTACTAGCATAGCTTACTGAAAATAGGTGCAAACGATTGGCCAACAATGGGGTGCACACATCCACTGCCAGGAGGTAACAATGACATGCACACCCTAATGCAAGTACGTGCACACACAGGACCAAAATTGAGGTGCACACATCCATCGACTACACAACATACGAGTTTACACATGGGTGCACAACCTCTCGTTAGCAGTGCACACGCAAACGTAATAGTAATATGTGGTGGAAAAAACGTCAAGGATAGACGAACAACTAGACAAAATTATTCAAAGTAAACCCACAAATTAGGGTGTACGCACCCAAATATTGTGGTCACGCACCCACAAACACTAGACCAATCAAGTTTAAAATAATCTGGCACCCTAACATAAGTTGGTGCACACATATGGCCAACAATGGGGGTGCACACAGCCACTAACTTTACAAGCCAGGAGTACGTGCACACACATGGACCATATATGAGGTGCACATAGCCTTCGACTAGACAACACACAAGTCTCCACATAGATACACACGATCCCTCAAGCAAGTGCACACGCAAAGGTTACAGTAATACGTTAGGGTAAAAAACATCAAGAATAGAGGTTTAATTATTCAAATTACACCCATATTTTTTTTTAAAGGAAAAGTACACCCATATAGATAATCTAAGTTGCATAAAAAAAATTTACAGTCTCAAAAGCATAAACTATTAAAAAAGTAACATTAAGCCTTTAACGGGCAATTGCGACTATCATGATGCACAAATTGGTGACAAGTCTTGCACTCTTGTGTGTGTGTGTGTGTACAAGAGCTGATAGGCCAAGAATTGATTCCATTTCAGCGCATACTCTAAGAAAAAGACCTGTTGATGCGGCGGCTAGGATCCGATCTCACTTTCCGCTTGACGAGGGATTAAGCCTATCTGCCTTCATTAAAGTAATAAGATTACACAGCATTAGAAGCAGTTTCCATCTGAAGGATGGATGGTTACACTATCCTTCCCCACTCTTTGAGTCGATGACTGCTAACGAAATTCCTAACCCACTCTTTGAGTCGATGACTGCTAACGAAATTCCTAACTTTGGACCTAGAGTCTTTTGTCACTATATATATATATATATATATATATATATGTATATATATATATATACATATTGATGGTTTTAACGGATCGGGTCCACCATAAACCGGATATAGGATGCCGAGCTAGGCTAAAGCCCAAACAATTACAAGATGGATATGAGAATCGAACCCTGGACAAAGGGTTGAAAATAGGGACTTGGAACCACTAGACCGTAGTATTTGTCGTGTTTTTTTATGTCCGATGGATACCCGAGCCCCTCTATTTATACTGTCTCCCCCCCTCTCAGATTCGCCCACGCGTACGCTCTAGGATCTCACTCCAGCTCCTCGCGCCACGTGGTCCATGCACCGCAAACCTCACCACACGATGACCTGCACGCCACTACCCCAGCACGATGCCCTACACGCCACCACCCCAGCCCCCCTCCCATCGCACCGCCGGCGCGGAGGGGGCGCCAAGTCTCGGCCCGGCCACGCACCAGGTGCGCTGGGCGCGCCATGATCGGGCGCTGCCAGCGCGCCCGTCGGCAACCACGTCGGCATGCCGGCGGCACCCCTGACCAGCCGGAGCTTCGCTTTTCCATGGACCCCTCAACCCGGCCCATGGTCACAAGCCCAATACATCAAGCCACCCAATATCCCCATCACGAGTCCCCCACTTCTTTTAGGTAATTTATTCTTAAATGAAGTAAGAACAAGTCTTCTAATCCCAATCAAATCTAACTATTCAAGGAATGCCCTGAATTTAGGAACTACCTCCATTATCTAAAGCTCACTTCACTCTCCCAAAGTATATTGCATCCTCACACCTTGAACCCTAAATTCCTTGTGCATTGCATCACACTCTAATCCCCTACCCCAACTGCCGCCGCCGCCATACACCGCGAGACACCGCACCCCGCAGCGCATCGCCGACCGCGCAACACACCGGACGCCCGCCGACCAGCCGCGCCTCGCAACGCACCGCATCTCAGCCGACCAACCGCGCCCGGCACATTCGCAACACACCGCACGCCACCGACCAGCCGCGCCTCGCCGCCACAGCCAACGTGCCCCCGTCGCCCCACGCCCGTTCGATCTCCAAGTCGTCGACCACGCCCTCCTCCACGATGCAGCCGAACTCAGCCCCCGAGCAGTCTCCCGTCCGTGCCGCCCAGCCGACCGTAGCGGCCTCCTCTCCGCACCCCCTTCTCGTCTCATCGCCGCCACAAAACATATATATATATATATATATATATATATATATATATATATATATATACACATATGTATGTATATATACATACATATGTATGTATATATATATATATATGTTTTGTGGCGGCGCCGGCGTGTATGTTTTCCTCTCGTTTTTACTTTTTTTTGTTCGCATTGTGAATTTTTTTTCTCGTGGGTGTGTGCATCGTTCAATTGTTGTATTCCCGGTGGTTATGCTCGGCGTTGAGGGGCAATGTAGTCATTTTTTTCTCAATTTTGGGGGTGATGTGTAGATTAGGGTTCATGAGATGTTGGGTTTGTTCCAATTTTGGGGTCTTGGGCATATTAAGGTATAGATTCTTTGTTTGAGGGTTGGGGTTGAGGGGTTTTGTCTCAATTTTGGGTGACGGGCAGAATAGGGTGGATGGGGCTCACATGGATGTTCGAAAGGTAGGGATTTTGGGCATATTAAGGTGGATTATTCATTGTTTTTTTTTGGGTCAATTATGGGGCTGACAGACTGTTTAGGGGTCTTGGGCTGGGATAATTTAATAGCAGTTTCATCATATTCCTGAAACAAAACAATTAGCAATTCATTTTAATTGACTGAAGCAATCAACATCACCAGCTAAGCATTGTAATTAATCCTTGCAATTAGCAACACATTTAAGCTTTAGACATTAATACAGTGTACACTCGCAAACCTAATAGCCTCCGTCGTTTTCCTTTTTGCGAAACCATTCGCCTTCGATCTGTGCATATCTAACAATCTCCATGGCTGGTTCTTCTTCCAAGCGGTCTAAGCGGCTTAGGATGAGTTCGTCCGGTGGTGGTCTAGGTATTCCAATTTTAAGTTGGTTATGTGTTTTTTGTATTCTTATATTTGTTGTTTGGGAGGTGCTTTTTTTTTTTTAATTTTTTCTTGTTTGGGTTTTGGTCTGTTTTTGGGTTTGTACAGGGTTTGGCGGGGGGGGGGGGTTGCAGTGGTTTTTTTTTAACTAGTTTGTTTTTTGTTCCATCATTGGGTTTGTACAAGGGGTGCGGCAGTGAGCAGCTGGGGCAGGGGGATTGTAGGTGTTTCTTGTTCGTGGTTTTTTTTCCTGGTTTCTTTTTTTGTCCAAAGTTGAGTTTGGACAATGGGGGTGGTTTGCGGCGAGGAGCGGCGGGTGTAGGGGCGTGTGGGTGTTTTAGGATAGTTCATTACTCGGTATTCTAATCTCCAAGATGTTTTTGTGGTTTTTCATTGAAACCTTGTAGTTGAACAAAAAGAGTTCTTAAGGGTTCTTCTGGTTTCACAAATTTGGTTAGAATATTGGGGGTTATTAAATCCCATGTTTGGTACATTTTGCATATCCTTGGAATGTAAGTTTGGGCAATGTGCATGAAGAAATGGACAATATTGGAAATAGTTTATGTTTTTTTTTTTTTGTGTTTAATACATTACACTGTACTCTTTTGGTAGGTAGGTGCATTGTTTTTGTTGTTGCATTTTTTGGGTCTATGCATTTCAGTTATTAAGAGTGTGCATTCAATCTGTATGTGTATTTGTTTCGTTTTTTGTTTAGTTCTTTCATGGTTGATGGTGCGTTTTACCTCGATGCGTGTTACACTGTTACTTTACAGTGAGCAAATAGTATTTAATAGTGAAATAGCTTTTGTATTTTTCTTTTTAATTTTTGGTTATTTGTATTGTTACAATGGGCATTTTTTCATTTGTATTTAAAATATTTTTTTGGGCGTCAGGGTGTGTGTGTGTGTGTGTGTGTGACAGTGTGGGCGGGTGTGTGCATGGATAGGTTTACTCTTATATGCTCATTTCATATTTTAGGATATTCCAAATATGAAATGCATAATAATATAGATTTTTTTACTTAAAATAATTGAATTAGGTCGAGCTTGTGTTCTGAAAAGGGAAATACGGAGTTAAAATAAGAAGTTTAAAGCCCAAGAATTTTTTTTATGTGATGACACTTCTCTGTTAAATATCATTGGGTCACTGTATAATTTTGGTATGTGATCTTCAGTTTATAAGTGTGTGCGTTCAGTATATATGTGATTTTGATTTATTGTTGTTTTGTTCTTTCATGGTTGATGGTGTGTAGGAGTGGGGGTGTGTTGAAATATGACACCTTTTGAATTAATGGATTTTGGAGAACTATCAACTCCTGAAGTCTAAATTGAAATACCTATGCATGAGTCTGTGAGGTTAATTGAAAGGCCATGAATTTGTATTGTTGAAGGCAATGATTGATTTTTTTTTTTTTTTGTATTATCTATTTTGGGATATAGAAGAGTAACAACAAGTGTTTAGCTTCATTTGACTATGTATTGACATAATGTGAATATCTTAATGATGGATCCCTAAAATTATTCAAACTCTCAGATTGTCTTATTTCCTTTTGTTTCATTTGTTTTATTGAGCCACATGCATTTAATGTAGTTCATTTGGTTAGCTTAAATCATAAAAAATCTGAAATTTGTTTTTCATCTTTTTCATTTCCTAGTTGACCATCTCTAACATATATACTGTCAGTGATTATTTCTATTCATTACTTTAATTTGGGTGTTTACAAATAAAAATCATTATTAGCATTCCAAAGTTATTAGTATTATTATGTCATTGAAATATGGCAAACTAAAATCATTATTAGCACTCTAAAGTTATTAGTATTATTATATCATTGAAATATGACACGTTTTGTGTTGTGAAAAGGGAAGCCTCATAGTTAAAGTAAAAAATTTAGTAAAAATCATTGGGTCACTGTGTAATTTGGGTCTATGCATTTTAGGTATTTAAGTGTGTGTTCAGTTTGTATGTGATTTTGATTTATTATTGTTTTTGTTATTTCATGGTTGATGGTGTGTTTTATCTTGATGCGCGTTAATTTACAGGGAACAATGTTAAAGTTGATCAAAATGCAATGGTAGTTAGTATGTTTTCTGACGTTTTTGTATTTCCCCCGATTGTCTTGCCTCCTCGTGTCCAAGCATATCCGCCTTAGGATGATTCAGATCATGGACTCGCAAATCTTTTTTAGTTTTATTACTTCAGTTTTCACTTCTCAAATCTTACTTAGGTTTATTTTTTCTTCTTTTTTTTTTCTTAATGAATGCTAGACTTTTAAAAATCCAAATAATACAGGCATATTGTTACATTGTCTAATTTATTGGTTTATTTATTAACTTCGTCGTTGAATTAACTACGTCGTATGCTAACGCACAATTGTGTCCGTCCACGTGAAATGGCTCCCAAATTCTCAACTTGTGTTCGTGTTCAAAATAACGCACACATATACCGTTGAATTCGCTCATGCGCGGTAATTACACTACTTGTTCAGTGGAAATGCACTCACCGTCAACATGTTACGCACACACTAACATGTTAGGAACAAAAAACTACGACTACTGAATACATGGTTATTTATTAATCCCGGTTATAAACTTATCTCCCCATCTTTGTACTAGTAGTCTCGATCAGATTAACGCACACATCTACCACCGACGTTGCACATACACTGTAATTACACTTCTTTGATTTCATTAGATTTGTTTATGGTATACGTTCGCTTCAGTATAACGCACACATCTACCACCACTATTTCGCACAAGGGCATTAAATTATTCGTTCAGTGCACACTCCATTTACCACACATGCACACACTTCCACTGAACACTGCCTATTGAATGTTGGTTTACAATAGATGGTTGAGATGGGATCTCATGATCTCATGATTCTCATCTAATAGGATATATTCAGGGACAGGGTAGGACGGGGAGAGTACTCCTCATCCCCATCGGGGAATTAAATATTATTACCAATCTCGCCCTCGTACCCGCCGAGAAATTAAATATTCTTCCCATCCCCGTCCCCATTCCCCTATTTTTGTCCCCATTCTCATCCCCGTCAGGGCGAGGAGTCTGGTTCCTCACCGGGTACGAGTACAATTGACATCCATACCTACAATTGCACCTATGTTCTAGATGCAATGTTTTCAATTGGAAACATCTATATTTCTCTTCCCAACTACAATGCCACAGAAAAAGGACAACCAATCACACATTTCACTCTAACTCTCTTGCTCTCATTCTTATAGAAGTGGATATCCCACTTGTGATGCACTGCATATTTCACCATTGCACTCTTAAATTGTGTTGCATATTCAAATAACAATCATATCTCTAAATATGGATATTCACATTCTAGGTTATATGAGGGGAATATGAATTTGTTATGAGTTGATATATGTTCCCTTTCAACGTTTTCTTCAGACTCACAAGTTGGTGGATCAATAGAGTCATAGTAATAATCATCACTACCATAATCAATAGTTGTTGGATCAACAACATTTGCCTTATCTTTGGCCTTTATTACCTTTGCCTTTGCCTTCGATTGTGCATTTGCCTTACCTTTTCCTTTCCAATTTCCTGCATATTACCATCCCTATTAAGGTCCTCTTCTGCTGCATCAAAACCAACATCAAACTCTTGTGTAACCCCTTCATTAAGGTCTTCATTATCTTCAACTTCCATCTCATTTTTAGCTTCATAATAACTTTCAAAATAAGCATCCTCTAGAGTATGATCAAATTATTATAAACTACATTTTGTTTCATCATCTGAATGAATAGGTACATCTTCATATTCATCTTCAACCTCAATATCAGCTTCGCCATCTACTTGTCCTTCATAAATAGTATCAACATTTTTAGGTGCATGTAACAAGAAATCAGGTACCACTTCAGCTTTATCAATTCCATGATCTACAAAGATATCGCATTTCTTCCACTTCTTTGCCAAAGTAATTAGGTCTAGAGTGGTTTGATCATTCCATAGACATATGAGTTTCTCTAATGGTTCATGAGCTGCTTTATAGTATAGAGATTTAATGTTCCTATCTTTTATATACTTGACCAAGTGTGGATATGAGATCAAATCTGGGTCAGTTGTTAACTTCATCACCTCACCATTTATATATTTTAGCTTAGATTGTTGTACAAAATTCCCACCATGGTGGACCACTAATTCAACACTTGTCCACATGTATGCAATAATTTAGTATGCTATTAAAAGATGTTTTAGACAAAGTAAGGTATAAATAGAACCCTACCCAGTAGACCAAGCACACTACAATTGGACCCCATTTGCATTAAAAAGCAGTATAATATAGCATGATATATAGAAATCGTAAAGCATTCAACCACATGTGCAATAAAATACTCAACAATTCCACTATGTACGACAAAGAAGGACCACATTTTTTAGTAAATCAAAAACTTGCTGACATTTTTCAATACATATTTAATAAATACAACTAATCAAGTACAAACAAGAAGGTAACCTAATCCCCACAACCATAAACCATACAACACCGAGGGTGTGTTTGGTTTGCACATGGAAATCAAAATGAGAATCAAATACTTGGTAATGGCAATGAGTTTTGGTGAACGTATTTTGCATGTTTGGTAAAGAATGATTAACAATATTGCTGTTTGGTTATGTATGGTCCTCTAATGGAAATAAAAGTTTTAAAAATACTAGAACAAAAAATTGACAATTTATTCTAAGAGTCATTTCCATTTCTGGTCCTACTGTTATTGGGACATTGTCAATTTTCGTCCACTTCATTAATTTTTGCCACAATGCGGCCAGTCTTATTTAGTCATTGTCACTTCTAGTCCACCGTTAAAATTTTTGTTAAATGGCCATCCAAAATAGGGGTATTTTTGGTCTTTTCATGCTTTGCTCATATACTTGACCCTTTGCAGTGGTTTTCCTTACACATTTTCATCCAATGAAGAGGTCCGACGAAAGCCATGTGAGCCACATTACAAACCCATGGCTTTTGCCGGACCTCTTCATTGAATGAAAATGTATAAGGAAAACCACTGCAAAGGGTAAAGGAAATGATCAAAGCATGAAAATACCAAAATACCCCTGTTTTGGACGGTTATTTGACAAAAATTTTAACGGTGGACTAAAAGTGGTAAGGATTAAATAAGATTGGCCGCAATGTAGCAAAAATTAATGAAGTGGACTAAAATTGGCAATGCCCCAATAATAGTAGGACCAAAAATGGAAATGACTCTTATTCTAATATAAATACATCAAAAACACCAATATGAATAAAAATAAATAAAAACAAAAATATAAAATCACTAATCCAAACTTAAAAATCAAATTACCTATTAGGAGGGAGAATAATGGAATGAAACCCATATTTTATTAGGGAATGAGTTTTCTAATTAATGGGGTAATCAAATCCCATAACAGTGTTATAGAAACCTGTCAACCAAACAATAAGAATGACTTTGATTCTCATTCCTGATAGCTAAACCCATGAACCAAACACACCCCGAGTCTTGTACAAAAAACAAGGACCCACAACCATATTCTTTGTATTTCTTACAAAAATTTAGTATTGTAAGACCAAAGTATCAAAATTTAGTATTGTAAGACCAAAGTATATAGAGACAACTTACTTGGATTTGAACTAACTTGGGATCGCCAATGGTAGAATTTCGGACGTCACTGGATTTTGCACTTGAGGGGTCGTCAATGGATTTCACTCTAAAAAATTTTAAGGTTTTAGAATAGAGAGACAAATAGTTTTTTTTTTTTAAAGGGGAAATGGGATATTAAAATGCCACATGTAAGCCAAAGACCTTGTGGTTATGTGGCACCTAGTGTTTCGATTAACACTCTCACATGAATGATGTGAGTGGGTTCAAGCCTCAGTGGAGTCAATCATTGACCAATAGGTTGAGATATTACACAACATATTTTAATTTTTATTATACTACCACCTTATTCCATAGTATAAATTGGAAGAATTGCATAGTATTGGTTCATTCAGGGACTTAAATATAGCTTTTTTAGTTCAATGGCCAAATTGCAAATTTTGTGTACTTCAGTGACTTATTTGACCCTTATTCCATAGTATTATTATTATTACACATCATATTTTAATTTTTATTATACTACCACCTTATTCCATAGTATTATTATTATTACACAATATATTTTAATTTTTATTATACTACCACTTCTTCCTTTCGCATTCCCAATAATTTTATTCATCCCTATCAAACAATGTAATTAGAATTTCTATTCTATTCTCATCTTATTTTTTTACCGAATTCTAATTATTTTCCCCCTAATTCCTTTCTTTCAATCAAACGCCCTATAATGAATATTCTTACCATTGTTAATTTACATTTTTTTAAAAAGATAATACGATATATATAGCACTTTTACAATATTCTCTATATTATATGAACTAATATGCTCTAAATAATTTTAAAATTAATTATAATTTTTATTATTTTTCTTCCACCAATAAATTATTGATATTACAGAAGTTTTACTTTCGTACTCCTATATTCACTTTTTACACATTTAATTTACATAAAAGCCACTTTGTAATCATAATCCATAAAATATCATAAGAGAAATTAGTTTAAAGTAGGACTTAAACTACATTCAAGAAGGAATGAGGGAGGATAAGTGGATAAGCTTATTGTTTTTTTTTAAATAAAAAAAAAAAAAAAAAAGTGGCCANAAAAAAAAAAAAAAAAAAGTGGCCAATGTACCATCAAATCAAGGAGAGTTGTAGTAATAAATTGTCACCCTCCTTTTTCAGACTTGGGGAGAGTATATTTTCTTGGAAAATGTTTCATGGCAGTCCCATTTTTTCAACTACCTCTCTCTCTCTCATTCTCACAGCTCTTCATCTTCTCATTTTCATTCACCACCTCGGATAAACCCTAGCTATCAATGGAGCCTTATCGATACAATGCAACACGTGAAGAAGATGAAACTTTCGCCTTACCATCTCCATATCCCCGCCCATTATCATCATCCTCAACGCCTGCTCCGCTCGCTCCCGCCCGCCCCGTCACCAAGAAGAGAGGCAAGGGTAGCGGGCGGCGCGTCCGCCTCCCCGCCCTCTGC
This sequence comes from Ipomoea triloba, assembly GCF_003576645.1. Taxonomy (NCBI): domain Eukaryota; kingdom Viridiplantae; phylum Streptophyta; class Magnoliopsida; order Solanales; family Convolvulaceae; genus Ipomoea; species Ipomoea triloba. The sequence continues at coordinate 18,752,035 of NC_044929.1, forward strand.
GCCGCCAGGATTTTCCAGCTCACGCGGGAGCTCGGCCACCGCACCGACGGCCAGACCGTGGAGTGGCTCCTCCACCACGTCCACCCTTCTGTTTTCCCCTCCAGCTACGCCGCCGCCACGGAGGACCTCTCCGCCTCGCCCTCGCCGCCTTACTACCCTCAGACTCCGGCGGCGGCGCCGGAGACAGAGCAGGATGCGGTGGGAGCGACGTCGTTTATGGCTCTGCTGATGCAGGCGGAGAAAGGGGATTTTGTTGTGCAACAAGAAATGGGTGATTATTGAACAGAATTTGGAAAGTTTTTGGGGCCCGTTTTGGATATATGTGAATGTTTGTGGGCCTGCTGTGTTATTATATGTTTTTGTTGACACAGTTTGACTTGACTTGACTAGAACTACAAGTCGCGATTTTGAACCTAGTACTAGTATGTACTATAATATTTGCATATGAATCAATGTTAAAAAGATATTATGAATGGAGTATTGTGATTTTAGATATTATTTCAAAATTTAGAATTTGCAATTTGTCTATAATTTCTTATAAAAATTCTAAAGTGCAAATCATAAATACTTGTGTGGTTATGCATCAAATACGATTATATAAGATATTGTGGTCTAGTGGCACCCGGTTACACTTTTTGTAATAGTTGGCTGAAAAACTGAATGACATGACCAAATGTAATATAAAGAGTTAATGCCCAAAATAGTCCTCCGACTATGACTTTTTCTTAATTTGGTTCCTTGACTTTTAATTGCACCCAAAGTGGTCCCTTAACTATTGAATTTTAAGCCAAAATAGTCATCTGTTAGGTTTGGCGTGAAGTGGGTGTTAAAATTAAGGGTAAAATCGGTAATTCAAAATTTCCACTCCAATTTAATAAATTTACAACCTCATTTCAGCAGCTTGTGCAAGTTTTTCTTGTTTATCGTAGTAATTAAGGTTGTTTATTATAGGGTTAAGGTTGTTTTTCGCAGTAATTAAGGTTGTTTTTTTGTAGTAATTAAGGTAACCATGTCTGCAATGTTGTCTTCTGTTCTCTCCAACATCACCGATTTTATTGTTCACGAAGGCAACGGCGTGAAGGGTCTTGCCGACATGGGCCTCGAGACACTTCCCAAACAATATGTTCAGCCGGCGGAGGAACGGCTCACGACCAGCTAGTCATCGTCGACGACACTTTCCAGTCATTGACATGTTGAACTGGGGGAGTGATCCGAAGGTGGGTGACCTGATCTCTGAGGCGGCGGAGAAGTGGGGGTTCTTCCAGATTGTGAATCATGGAGTTCCCCTTGAGGTTCTGGAAGAGGTTAAGGTGGCGACTTATCGATTTTTTCGGCAGCCGGCGGAGGAGAAGAACAAGCATTCCAAGGATAATTCTCCGTCCAATAATGTGAGAAATGGCATAAGATTTACTCCCCAGGCTGAGAAAGCTTTGGAGTGTAAAATTTATCTCAGTATGTGGGGTTTTTCTCGTCATCATCCAAAAAGAGGGTTTCTTTATCATTTAATTTCATTCTTGAATGGAGTTAAAGAAAGGGGTTTTGAGAAAGAATTGAACCTCATGTTTGGCATCCCACAATCTTTTCCTAGTGAGTTTGTGGTACTGATCCAGAATATCCATAAGCTTTCAATTGCAAACAAGAAGGAATTCAAGAAACAATAACAATTACAGTTTCTTTAAGGAAAAAAGTTAAGCAAAAGAGATAGATACATACGGGGAGCTGAAGAACTCATGCATCTTGCCAGAGCTGCCGAAGATGATGGCCGACACGCGTGCATCGCATAGAACGTTGATCTCTTTAGCTTTCTTGAGCATCCCATTTCTCCTCTTGAGCATCCCATTTCATGAGAAACTACGACGCCTTTATCAGAAGACTATTACAGTCTCTAATGAAGACTGTTACAGTTTCTGTTGCCTTCTCTTTGCTCTATCTCTCTCTCTCTCTCTCCCTCCTCAAGACTCGGAGTAACAGAGTCCAGGGCGGATCTGTTGTTGTTGTCGCCGTCGCTGAACAGCCGGAGATTCAGACCGCCATCCGGCATCCCTGCGTCAAACTACTGTGATTTGCGTCGTCGATCGTCTAAACAAGAAACAAGATAAATTGTCCATTTTGCCCTTCTTTTTAACGGCATATTCACGCCAAAGCTAACGGAGACTATTTTGGCTTAAAATTCAATTGTCGGAGGACCAGTTTGGGTGCAATTAAAAGTCAAGGAACTAAATTAAGAAAAGGCCATAGTCGGAGGACCATTCTGGGCATTAACTCTAATATAAATTACATAGTCATGCACCTAATTTGAACATTTTAATAGTTAAGGACAAAATGTAATTCATGTATAATAGTTAAGGGACTAAAAGTGAAATTTTCTCTAAATAGTATAAACATATAGTACGAGATTTTTTTGAAACCATATATAGTACGAGATGAATGTTATTAAACATAATGTATCAATGAGAACGTGGTATTGTATTGAATAACAAATCAATCCTTTATAGAGTCTGAGAGAGAATATATATATACATGGCAGAAGTACAGAAAGAGTAGGATACTAAATCATAACATGACTTGAGTACGTAGAGTCCTAACACTTCCCCTTAAGCACAGGGTAGACTAGCAACCTGTAACTTGTCTCTAAGGAAAACAAACCAAGGTCCAGGAAAAGCCTTGGTGAAGATGTCCACTAGTTTATCCTTAGTTGAAAAAAAAATGCACCTGAATATCCCCTGCAACAACTTTGCCCCGAACAAAGTGGTAATCAATCTCCACATGCTTAGTACGAGCATGAAAAATGGGATTGGCACACATGTAGGTGGCCCCAAGGTTGTCACACCACAATTGAGGAACAGAGACACTAGTAATACGAAGTTCACGCAGAAGGGAAACAACCCATGTAACCTCAGCACACACATCTGCAAGTGCGTTGTACTCTGCTTCAATAGAAGACTGGGCAACTGTTCTCTGCTTCTTACAGACCCATGAAACTAGATTCGACCTAAGAAACACAACAAACCCACTTGTCGACTTACGATCTTCAAGGCAGCCAGCCTAGTCAGAATCAGAAAACGCATGCAACTCCCTAGATGGTTGGTTCTTGGTTGTGATTTTCGACAAATACTACATGTGATTCCTAAGGGAAGAAGACAAGACATTGTTAGGGCAAGTATAAACTTTTCATATCTTTTAAATAGTTGTAGTGTGTTAAGATTGACTAAAAATTTAAGATTACAAAGAGTGGGAAATGTTGATACCTTTGAAGAAATAGATGTTTTTTAAAAATGGATTGTTGTTGTAGGTGATGGTGAGATATGTGTGACTAATGATGGTTTTGCAAATATAGAAATCCCGAAAGGTAATTTATTACAGCCCCAAGATGATCCAATTGCAACAATAGTTAATACGGAGTAGTACAATATATTCTCTATGTTTTCTTTTGGTACTTGTGATTTAGAAAATTTAAATGGGTGTGCTATTTTAGCACCAACATTGGATGTAGTTGATGAGATCAATGTGTATATGAGTAGCTTGAATTCAATTGATGGTAGGACGTATTTCAGCTCTGATTCTGTTTGTCAATCGGATTTTGGTTCGGATACATTGACCCAATTACACACTCTAGAGTTTGAATGTGTTAACATGTTCAGGGATTCCAAATCATTCTCTTAATTTAGAAGTGGGGTCTCCAATCATGCTTTTACGGAACATTGATCATTCACTGGGTTTGTGTAATGGCACGAGATTGGTTATTAGTAAATTAAGAAATCATATTATTGGAACAAAAATTATGTCAGGAAATAATTTGGGTACTCGAGTTTTGATCTCGAGATTGATATTGATTTCATCATATCCTCAATTGCTATTTAAGTTTCAAAGGAGACAATTCATTCTAATGTTATGTTATGCAATAACAATAAATAAGAGCCAAGTCAAAGTGTTTCGAATGCTGGACTACTTTTGAAGAAATCTGTTTTTGTACATGGACAACTGTATGTGGCTCTATTTTAGGCCAAAATGAAGAATACTATTCTTCAACATCGTGTACAAGGAAGCTTTTAACACTTTGTAAAGTTTAGTATTAATGTTTAGTCTTTTTGTAAAATTAATATTAAGTATATTTAAATTATTTTGTAATATTTGAATTGCATATATTTTTATGTTAAGTTGTGTATTTTTGAATAAATAGTATTATTGTAATATTGTTTAATATTCATCACGTGCATCACACTGGTAGCATACTAGTGTAAGTTAATGAAATAAATCACAAAATAGATTTAAATGATTTACAGATCGAGTTAATACCCAATATAGTCCTCGACTATAGTGGTTTTACTCAATTTAGTCCTAAATGACTTTTTGTGCTTAATTTAGTCCTCGACTTTGATGGTTTTACACAATTTAGTCCTCTTATTAAAAATTCTGTTAGTTGACTGTTAGAAATAGGGTCATAATGGTAATTTCTAATCATTCATCCCATTTGGGATGATTCCTTATTCTTCCCCTTATTCAGATCAACGCAAAAATGCAAATTTTCATACCAAATCAACTTCAACTCTAAATAAATAAATACAGAGTAAATAAATATTTGGGTATAAAGATTTACATTTTTGCGTGGATTTTAATAAGGGGAAGAAGCAAATGGGACGAAGGATGAGAAATTACCATTAGGACCCTATTTCTAAGTGTCAACTAGCAGAATTTTTAACAAAAGACTAAATTGGGTAAAATCATCAAAGTCGAGGACTAAATTGAACACAAAAAGTCATTTAGGACTAAATTGAGTAAAACCAATATAATCGAGGATTATATCGGGTATTAACTCTTTACAGATCAGTGTGTCTTGAGTGTGGACCCACAAGTTAAGGCACTTAACGAAATCTTATTATAGTAATATAGTTATTACAGATTGACGACCGTTTACTTTTTGTTGAGAGATTTCTCAAATTTCAATTCAATCCGACGGTCCAAATACAAAGCTGAGATCTTCGTCCCCTCCCTCCCTCCCTCCATGGCTCCTCCATCTTTCTCTCCCCGCCATTGTTTCCCTCAAAAAAGGAACGCCATTCTGCCGGCATTTTCACGTCCCAAAACTCGACGGACTCACCGCAAAGCTTCCCTTTCTTTTGTCTGTGCTGCGAGAAAATGCACAGGCAGAAGAAAGATGAGAAAGATGCCTTCCTTCTCAGCTTCGTCTGCGTTTCCGTATTTCTCCTCGCCCCTCCCGCCACGCGCCGGTGCTACGCCGACGTGGACGTCAATAATCCGGAGGAGGTGCAGCTCCTGACGCATAACGTCTCTAACCAGTTGAAGAATTTCACCGCCTTGTTCGGCAATAAAGTTACCCAACAATTGGGCTTCTGCATCGACGATGTGTAAGTCGTTTTCGCCCCTTCCAATCTGTAAACGATTTGCATGACAGCTTATAGCACAGCGATGCTCAAATTCTGTCAAAAACTAATATAATTTTAGCTTTTTTTACGAGAAATCTGCATATATTGCTTCTTGTGCTTGCAGCTTACCGAGATTATCCTTTAGGTGCTTTAGGTTACAGCCTCTTGCCTAAAAAGGATATAAAGGATTTTGTAGTCTAGTGAAATAGGTCTGAAATTTTCTGAAGAGGTTTCAAAATCATTTCCCTCTATATATGTATAACTAGCTTACCATCACGACGCTATCTGTGCCTTTTTAATTTCATTTTTTAATCAATTTGCCCTGTTGTGCTGTTTTGCAGGGAGGCTGAGTGGAAAAGGGCTTTTGATTTCAGTGACAAAGAGTTTTTGTCCAACTGCGTCAAGAGAACAAAAGGTATGTTGAGTTGAGTTACCCCATAAAGCCAAGTCCTTTAATTCTATGATTTCTATAGCAAAAGTTAGCTCATAAGTGAAAATTTAGCTACCACTCCACTATTTTTTGTGCAATCCTATACTATTGACTTATTTCGTAAAATTTATTTAATTAAACTATTGAGATTATGCCAACTACTATGTAGTGTGATGACACCTCTATTACCATTCCAAATGGGTGTCACAGGATCAAACCCTCTCTACCTTGTAAAGAATCATGAGTGTTTCAAAAAAAAAAAAAAAAAAAAAA
>NC_044929.1:18758268-18782242 GCF_003576645.1 Ipomoea triloba
TAAAAAATCATGGGTGTTTAAAAAAAAAAAAAAAAAAAAAAAAAACTATTTGAGATTATAATTTAAAACTCTACTTTTTACATGTATATATATTATAGATTGAGCAAAATTTTAGTATACTTAAGCTTAAGTTTTTTTTAAAGTAACCTATCTCTCTAAACAAAGGGTTTTGATATTTAGCGAAGATCTAATATATAAAATATTAATGTGTAGTCTAATGAACTAGTTGAAATGGTAACATAACAGGGAACCGGTTATCCACTTTTTTATGTAGGATAGGCCATGTTTTCCTAACTAGCCAAAATGTTCTTTGAGTCTCCTAAAGGTCACCCCAAAAGAACTTTGCAAAGAACCTGCTCAAAAGCTTGAAGAAATGTTTTGGATATCTAATGGCAGCTAAAACATTAGTTAGGATTGATTGGGAAGACATGCTTGATAAGGACTGTTTTTCACCCAAATGATAACAATCTACCTTTCTTTCCAGCACCTTTATATAATATCCATAACCTTCTTTTCTTCGCCCACAAATAATGGGATATCCCAAGCCTGTAAAAGGAATTTTTTTGAGGTTCAAAACATATTTTTTTTGCTCAATCAGTATTTTAGAGTTGTTAATGAGTGTTCACCAAATGGGATGTAAATAATTTGCTTTAATTCTTTTGTCTTGATTAGTAATCTGACATTTCGTTTTCATGGATTAACAGGGGATATGATGCAGCGCTTGTGTACAGCTTCAGAAATTCAGTTTTATGCAGCTAATATAATGATGGGTGCTCTGGCAAGAAAGAGTACCAACTTTGTGACACTTAACAAGAACTGTAATTTATCATCTTGGGGTGCTGGTTGTGACCCAGGATGGGCTTGTACCGTTGGAAAAAATGTACTTGTTGATCTTAAAAATATAAAGGAAATCCCAGCGAGAACTGATGATTGTCAACCATGTTGTGAAGGCTTCTTTTGTCCTCATGGTCTCACCTGCATGTTACGTAAGCTTCTCCAGTTTTGTTTCTCTTCATCCTTGCACCTAATTCACACACATTATATAGAAAAAAATTTTTAAAAGAGAAATAATAATATTGAGCAGACATTTAGCCAGTATATGGGATATTCTAATAGTTACCGTCAGAGGGAACTTGTCTTGGGATAGTCTAGCCATTCTGGGTATATAAGGATGATCAAATGAGAAGGGTATCAGTTTTGGAAGATTCCCATTTTATATCATCAAGCTTTTTGATTGAGTTTCCTAACTAGGTAAGTGTTTCCATTTTTTTTTTTTTTAAATAATCTCTTTCAGAAGCCATCACTTTCCCCACCTTTATCTTTTCTAAACATCTTTCAAGAGAAGATAAGCCTAAAAAAGATATGGTATGGTCAGAAAAATAAAATTTGCAACAATATCTACTATGCTTCTTACTATTTCTCATTTATGGAGTTATTCTTGTTCCCATATTAAGCTGGATAGTCTGAATATTTTGCTAGCTGGAAGAGTTATTATGCATCTCCTTAGATAAAACCTCACGGTGAGAAGGAGAAAGCATATAACTCTGCTCAATGACACATGGGTTAAATTTTCTCCCAAAAGTTGGGAATTGTTCAATTCTTTTAAAATATCTTTACCACATTCATACTCTATGAGTCTGAGTTTGACTGCTTTATGATGCTAAACAAAAACAGTTGCCCCATCTGACCAGGAAAAAAGTGAAAAAGATAAAATGATGATGTAAGAGTAAGTTAAAATCCTATAGGTTGATCACTTTCATTATCACAGTTGAAACTAATCTGGAGAGTGTGATAACATTTGCTTGATGGATTCTGTAAGCAATTGTAAGGGGATTTACAGGAAGAGAGTATTAGTTTGACACATGCATTCTATTTTTAATTGTTTAACCTTACACCACTCTGCAGTTGGAATGTTGGATTGATCTATCAATTTATTTAAGAATGTATGAAGGAATAACTTACATCTATAGCTGGTTCTGTTCTCATTATGGCATATCCTGCTAATCAATCAGTATTAAGTTGCACATTTTTAGTTTATTATTCTGATTTTTTTCCCTTGTGTCTCCTGGTGAAGCCTGCCCATTAGGCTCTTATTGCCCTGTAGCAACACTCAATGAAGCTACAGCAGGATGTGATCCGTAAGTATAATACTTTTTCTTGAGCTAGCTTGTTCCTGCATTTGTCATAAAGCTATATTCTCTGTCGATACATTACAGGTATAATTATCAAGTGCAACCTGGTAATAGTAATCAAAAGTGTGGTGGAGCAGATATGTGGGCTGATATCATTACTGGCAACGATCTATTCTGCCCTGCAGGATCTTACTGTCCATCTACTATCCGTAAATTTCCCTGTGATAGCGGGTATTGATTTTACCCCAACCTTTACTGCATCCATCTCATCCCAATTTTGTATTTTGAGTTTCTTTCTCCTTTCCAACCCTGCATGTTTAGGCTGCAGATGCTATCTTTGCACACTTGGTGCATAGCTTAACTCATAGTTCCAAGCTTTTAGCAGTACCCTGTTACTCACATTATTCATTTATGTTTTTCCAGACATTACTGCAGAACTGGCTCAATAACCCAGACAAGTATGTTTTTCTCTTGTATGGTGGTTTCTTTCTTGCATCTCAATAAATATAGTCCTCAAAAATAAATAAATAAGATAATTGTCACATCATTGTTCAGTGTGTTGACAGTGTCCTAGACTAACATTAATATTTTAATTCCATTTTAGTAATACAAGCTTATTAAAATATAGTATTTGAGATGTACACATAGACCTGTATTATACAAAGCATTGAAATTATGTTGGCGATATAGTTCACTATTCTGGTTAGATGTAGAATGTGGTATTCAGTGTATTCCAGGAATTCCATTTCACTCTGAACTTGTTTATAGGAACCTTTTACCCAGTTCCTAGCTTTTAGTACTAATATGTATTATTATTGCCTTGATCAACAATATTTTAGTAGCTATACATAAATATATGTGAAATTAAGTTGAAGGGGTGTGTTAATGAATAGAAAAGAAAGGTATTTGTGTTTTCTCCTCAGGTTTCTGCATGTAAGCATGCTTAACACGCCTCTCATATGATAAAGTATGAATGTTGTTTTACTGATGCAACAGTGATGAATTTGCAGAATGTTACCGGCTGGCTACTTGTGACCCCCAAACAGAAAATCAAAACATTACGGCATATGGTGCCCTTTTTGTTGTAAGTCATAGTGTCACTTGTAAAATTTAATACTCCGTAATTTATAAATGTCGTTTGCATAATTGTATTCAGATGCACCTTTGAGAAAGCATGTTCTTTGAGTATGCTTCATTTGAAAGAGGGTGGAAGGAGAGGGATTTGATTGAACTTAATTGCTAACCTTTTTCTTTTTATATTTCAAAAAATAATCTTCATCCTTACCCTATTAAGTCTCATCTAAGACTTATTGACCCAATTCATCTTTCTAGATATCGGGTGATATGATTCAACCTCAAACATGGCTATTTTTGTTTTCCAGCATATGTTGATATATGTTTTGTGTAAGCCTTCCTTAATTTCCCTCTTCATTGGTTGACTAGGCTGGAATCATGCTCATACTTCTTGTTATATACAGTTGCTCAGACCGAGTTCTGAGCACTAGAGAGAAAAAGCAAGCAAAGTCCAGAGAAGCTGCTGCAAAAACTGTTCGGGAAACAGTACGAGCACAAACATGGAAAACTGCAAAGGATATTGCTAAAAAGCATGCAACTGGACTTCAGACACAGTTATCACGGACATTTTCCCGTAAACAGTCAGTGAGGGAGGAGACGAATAGTACAGGCCAAGCTAGTCCTGTAACGGATGCTTCCTTCTCATCTAGCCCTTCTCAAGAGAACTCTGAGAGTTATGATGATTTCAACATTGAGATCGAAGACAAAAAATTGAAGAAGAAACCTACTAAGACTAGGCACATACATACTCGCAGTGAAATGTTTAGATATGCTTATGGTGAAATTGAGAAAGAAAAAGCACGTCAGGAGAATAGCCCAAATCTGAGCTACTCTGGTGTCATCTCATTGGCATCTGATACTAAAGTTATCACTAGACCTCCTATTGAGGTTGTTTTCAAAGATCTGACACTTACTTTAACGGGGAAAAAGAAGCATCTGTTGAGGTGTGTATCGGGGAAATTATCGCCTGGTCGTGTTTCTGCTGTCATGGGTCCATCCGGGGCTGGAAAGACAACATTCCTCTCTGCTTTGACTGGAAAAGCCACAGGGTGTACCATGAGTGGTGTGATTCTTATAAATGGCAAGGCTGAAACAGTGCAGTCATACAAGAAAATTATTGGCTTTGTCCCACAAGATGATATTGTGCATGGAAACTTGACTGTGGAAGAAAATCTCTGGTTTAGCGCTATATGCAGGCATGTTACAATACTTTCTTAGCTTATCATCCTACACGGAGGCTCTAAGTTAATATGGAATACCAAATCTGCATGGAGTAATTGGTCCTTTACTCATCAAGCTGGATTTTAATCATTTGATTTCAAGTGCCAAGATTGTGGCTTGCTTATTCATAGTGTTATTTTTATTTGACTTCATCATCTATAAGATAAAATGAACTGGTAAAGCGTAAAGTTAAAAACAATCAACACTTATATGTTACAGATCAACGGTAAGTCTATTACTAAGAAATTATACTGTTTTCTGAATATTTTGTCCCAGAGATTACACTTGTTTTCCTTTTCTGAATTATAATGTGCATTATGCTACAAGACCCATGAAAATTTTGTTTTGTCTCTTTCCTTTACTCTATTATTTCTAAAGCTGAGTTCAAGACATGTAGTGCTCAGAAAAGGAGGCATGAATCAACAACTAACTAGTTTACTTAGTGATGTAAAAGGTGGAGCAATTAATGATTAAGATTCACATTATTCATTTCAGTTTACTCATATATATAACTTTTCCAGGTTGCCAGCAAAATTTCTAAAAGCAGAAAAGGTTTTAGTTGTAGAACGAGTAATTGAATCCCTGGGATTGCAAAATGTGAGAGATTCCCTTGTGGGTACTGTTGAGAAAAGGGGAATTTCTGGTGGGCAAAGGAAGCGAGTAAATGTTGGGCTGGAAATGGTAATGGAACCTTCATTATTGATCTTAGATGAACCCACCTCTGGTCTGGACAGCTCTTCTTCTCAGTTATTACTTAAAGCACTTCGCCGTGAGGCTCTTGAAGGAGTAAATATATGCATGGTGCTTCACCAACCAAGGTAATTTTGAAAACCTTTTCCAACTTTGTAAGATATTTATTTTTGGGAGTTATTATTGCTCTTTATTCATCACTACCATCATAAAGAATTTGCATCATATTGGTTGCAGAACTTCAGTATAACAATTTTTGCTGAGTGTGTAAGACAGAGAGAGTGTTCTGCCAAAGTCTTGATCTCCAGTTAATTTACTGTTCGTTTTTAGATATAGGATAAAGATTAGTAATTGTTCCAAGTAAATATCTGTTTATTTTGGTCTTTTCTTATCCTCTGAGTAGTGGATTTCCTGCTTCAGCTACACATTGTTCAATATGTTCGATGATTTTATACTTCTTGCCAAGGGTGGTCTTGTCGTATACCATGGACCAGTGAAGAAAGTTGAAGAGTATTTTGCAGGCCTTGGGATTCATGTCCCCGAGCGTGTTAATCCCCCTGATTTTTTCATTGACATTTTGGAGGGAATTGAAAAACTGAGCCCAGATATAGGATTTAACTACAAGGATCTTCCTCTAAAATGGATGCTTCATAACGGTTATACTGTGCCACCAGACATGCTAAACCCTGCTGGGTTAGCAGCAGCTAATGGCGAAAGTCCAGCTCATGAATCAAATCCTGCATCTGAGGAGCCTGATGGATCTCTGTTTGCAAACCTGTGGGGGGACCTCAAATCTAATGTGGAACAGAAGAGGGACCAAGTGAAGCATTACTTCTTGACCTTAAAGGACTCATCCAATCGGAATACTCCAGGTTTATTGGTACAGTATAAGTACTTTCTTGGAAGGTAAGAACTAAACTTTCAGTTCTTTCATATTCCTATGAATTAGTCTAAAAGATGATGATAAGGACTGCAACTCTCTTGCTTAAAATTACCTGAGAGGCGATTTTATGGGAACTTGTATTTTATTACTTGCAAAAACTTCCACTCTTTATTATTTCTTTGTAATGTTTTTAGCATGGCACCTAATGCCCCTATTGGTAATGCAATTTTTCTAGGATTGGCAAGCAGCGATTGCGAGAAGCTACGGTACAGGCAGTAGATTACCTTATCCTATTACTTGCTGGAATTTGTTTAGGAACACTTGCTAAAGTGAGTGATGAAAGCTTTGGGTCCATGGGATATCTTTACACTGTCATTGCAGTCTGTAAGTAAAAGAATTACTTTATTATTTGTAGTTCTTATACGCCATGGGTTCATCCTAGTATGCTAAGTTCTTATTGCTGATTTGCAGCTCTACTTAGCAAGATTGCAGCTCTCAGATCATTTTCTCTGGATAAATTACACTACTGGAGAGAGAGCGCTTCTGGCATGAGCAGCTTGGCTTATTTCATGGCAAAGGATACAATTGATCAGTTAAATATCATTATAAAGCCGGCAGTTTATCTATCTATGTTCTATTTCTTCAACAATCCAAGATCCTCGATTCAGGATAACTACATTGTCCTGTTTTGTCTCATATACTCAGCTACTGGAATAGCCTATGTGCTTGCCATCTGTTTTGAACCTGGACAAGCTCAGCTGGTGAGCATTCAAATTTCTGATCTATGAAATAAATATGGTTTGTCAACTTTTCAACTCAAAAATTGTAATACTTACAAAAACTATTGTGTTTACTGCAGTGGTCAGTTTTGCTTCCAGTTGTCTTGACTCTAGTTGCAAACCAGAAAGGTGACTCATTTCTGGCAGGAATAGGAGATTTTTGCTATACTAAATGGACTTTGGAAGCATTTTTGATAGCAAATGCTAGAAGGTGAGATTGGCTTCAACTCTATCTAGGTTAGGGACTTGCTGAAATGGCTTCATGTATCCTAATTGTGACTCACAATGTATGTGCCAAATGGGTGAGTAAAAAATTGGCAGCTTTTCTAGCCATCTAAGTCACAACTATGCGTTGAGTTAAGCAAGTTCAAAGGGTTGAATAGTTGAAGAATGGCTTGGAGGGTAGGTCAACTTGCTTTGACATTTCTACGATGCTGTTTTGGATTGTACTAGATATTGTCAACACATATCCTCACAATAGATAGTGTAACCATGCTTGTTCAGTTGTTTGTATCAAGTACAAATGGCACTAACGTCAATTGACAATTTAGATTTTTTTTTTAACGCGTAATCCATTTTTAATCTTCTATTTTCTTTTCAGGTACTCTGGAGTGTGGCTGATCTCAAGATGTGGAGTCCTAAAAACAAGAGGTTTCGCCCTTTCAGATTGGTATTCTTGCCTGGGTTGCCTCATTCTAACAGGCATACTCAGTCGCGTTATAGCCTTCTTCTGCTTAATCACTTTCCAGAGTAAATGAGAGTCCATTTTCCAGCTTGGCTTTCCTCAACAAACATGGAAGAATTATCATCTGGCAAAAATGGGTGATGCCTTTGAAGGAAGTTTGAACTACCATGCTCAAGAAAATGAAGAATACTGTCCAGGTAAACTGGTTTGCTGTCATAGTTTCAGCACCAGCCCAGTGATACCTGGTTCTGGTATTCTCATGAAGCCACCACATCTTGTTTTGGTTCTCTATTTACTTCAAACTTTTGGTTTTTTAATATTTTACTTTTAAATTATTTGACCAGTAGGAATCATTTTTTCCAGCCAGCACAAACAATTTAGAGGTATTGATGTTCACACTTGATAATGACAATTTTGATTATTTAACTGACATTCACTCTGCTGTCTGCAAAAAATACCCATTGATACTGGCAATTTAGGTATCTGACTACGCCCATCCTCATGAATCGTTGCAAACAATCTGGGCCAAGGATTCAGGTAATCTTCTTTAAAGTTAATGAACTTTTAAGTGAATCGGCTTGCTATTAATTCTAATATACTCTTTATTACCTCGTCGAGTGGGTTTAGGAATGATATCATATTCGTTACTTTCTGGTGCACCACCAATCCAGTTGCCTCAAGTGCAAGTAGCTTCTTCTTTAATGTCAACATCCATAATCCTGAAATATGTATAGAGAAAAGGTGGAGAAGTTGGTACCTAGGAATGGATTTGAAAAACAATTAGCAAGAAAATGTCTTAATAAAGAGAAAGAAGAACCAAACTAATAAGGTAGGTCCATCACATCACATCTTATAATTGTTCGGGAATTTCTATGCTGTCATATGTAATAGTTGATAAAGTTGTACAATATGTTTTGCTAGTAATATAAATGGGGTGAATACATCAATACAATTTTCTATAATTGTTTTATAGCAGAACAAGCAAGTGTTTCTTAGCAAAGAAGTTTTAGATCATGGTGATAGGGGAAAAATTGATCATTTAGTCACTCACTCACCTGTATGATGGGCTGGACATTATTCATTTCCAAACCGAATCGCCCATGAATTTAAGCGCAGGTGCACCTCTTATCTCCGCATCAAACAAGGGTGCCTGGAGTAACATCAACCTTCCCAAATCTGGATCTTTACCAATCAAATCAAGAGCCCGACTCTGATCCTGCAACAGATGCTTAACTTGTAGCACTAAAAGACGCAACTATAGAAAGTACCAATCAAATCATGCACTAAGAAAACCAATCTTCAAGTTCAAGTTATATTCCTCGGGTTTTGTTTTCTGTTAGTTACAGATAAGCTGAAGGTGTAGAAAACGATTTCAGAGAATTCTACCAACCGAGCACTGTTGGATGAGCTAAAAGTTAAACTCTGCAAAATAGCATTAAAGAATTGATACCTTTCTCCTCATGTCACAGAACTTGCAGTTTGAGGCGGATGGTGATAGCACTTGATTAACAACAAGCCTTCTTACCGGAACTTTTTCTTTCTTCAAGGATTTACACAACCGTGAAGATTCACTTACAGCCATAGCCTTCATTAAAATAAAAATTTAAAAAAAAATCACATCATGAAGTTGTTTACTGGTATAAAATATATAAATGTGACCAGAAATCATTGCAATCTGTCATTGACGGATGGACTTAAGAAATATAAAGTACATTTGCTAACACCATTAAGATTGGTATCAGAAAATCAAAACCTGAGAGCAATAACTGCAAAGCAAAGAAAATGATGCCGGGAGGAAAGAAGTAACAAGGGTGCTAGAAGATCATAGCATATGATCGACGGTACCTATTCAAACCCGTGCTTTTAAAACTTGTTATAATTTAATATTGGGCGGGCTAAAGTCACTCAACTGGGCTATAATGCACATGGCCAAATCACACTAAAAGATTGAATCCAACCAATTAGCTAGTCTAACTCATAGCCTTATAAACCCATATTCTCTTTCTTATTTTATCAATGTGAGACTCTTAACAAAAACAGAAGCAGGAGTTGTTGGCATTACCGTGGGAATTGTAACAATGACAAACTCTGTAGCTTCGGTATCATGAAACAGATCTCGGACTTTGGCCATCCTGCTCCTTAGCTGCTGTAGATTGTCATTCTGGAGCCAAACGAAATAGAGTAAAAACAAACACGCAAATCTTTAGTAACAGCAGAGTGCAAAACTGGTATAACCAGCTCAATGCTTACAGTGTCATCTTGTCGAGGGCTCTCTTTCCCAAAAACAGATTTAATTGCTGAGGTTGCAGAAGCTATTTTTTTCTTTAGCTGTATAACACAGAATGACGAGGAGAATCACTCAGATCTTCAACCATCGGAATATAAGATACAAAATGACAATAATAGGATTAATTTCGTATCCTCAGTGTAATTAGTTGTAATGGATCAAGATTTATTTTAATTGATTAGGATTAGGAGATAATTAGGGAGAATTTTTTAGATAGTGAGAGAGAGATTTGGTGGTGATTTAGTTCTGTAAATATGTAATACCGTAAACTCTTATATAAATTGTGATCAAATGTGAGAATATAAATCATCCAACTTTCTTCCCAATTTGACACTAGTTTGAAAACAAAATATGAGAATCCCAAGTCTTGGGGCCGAAAATCCAAATAGCCTAACATGCTTATTTGTTGTTTTTGTAGGTATGATGCCATTGGACCCAATTACTTATTCAACATTTGAAACACATAGATTAACACATTCTTTTGTATGTATATGAATACAAACCTTCATCATCTTACCAATTGATGCATCCATGAATTCTGGCAATGACAAAAGCCGAAGTGTATGGCCCTATAGAATAACGGGTGTGAACGCCAGCCAGAGACACTATTAAAATAAAATGCAGGTTTCTACTCACAGTGGGAGCTGTGTCAAAAACTATCCGAGTGAAGTTACTGTACTCTTTAGACTCAACAAATTCAATAACCTACAAAGTCATTATATGATTAAGAATACACTCCATATTTGCATAGATAGAGTCTCATCAATCAAAATTAAAAAGAAACCTCGTTTTTGCTATACATGCCTTAGAAATCGCAACAGCTTCATCTAGACCAGGTGGAAGGATGTCTAACAGCTCTGTAAATTTTAGGTCCCCCAACTATGAAAAGATATAAGAGAAAAAGTCAAACAGTTGAGTCATTTGAGGATTTCAAAGCTTAGTGGAAGAGTCTAAATATAAAAAGCCAAGAGGCTACTAGAAATATATAAAGTTTTTTACATATTTAATACACATTTTGTTCAACAGTGTGCTAAACAGTAAAAAATTGAATTACAGGGCAACGTGAAATGGAGAACAGTGACGAGAAAAAAGCAACAAAACATGGATGCAGTTTCACCTGCTCAGCCAATGTTCCCATTCCCATGCTATTCATAAAATCTTTGACACCATCCGAACCATGATCCTGGTTCACTGCACGGAATTCTTCTCTTGTTTTCTCAGGGTTTATCTACTTAAAAACCGAGGGTGAGTTGAACACTAGAATGAAAGAAATGTAGATATCCTAGCATGAGTACCAAAACCCGAAGCACAGAATGAGAGATATACCTCCAGTGCATATAATGGAGAATCCACTCCTTGAACTGGAACGAGAGTCCCTCCAGTCAAATCCTAGATATTACACGGAAAATGGCATTGCTTCAAAGTCTTTTCATTAAAGACCAAAAATTAGGTCTCATAGTAGTAGATAAGGAAGTCACAACCAAATGTTGAACCTGATCAAAGGAATCACTCAACGAGTGAGCTGGGTCAGTACTGACTACAATAGTCGGATGGCCATGGTTTGCAAACTTTACAGCAAGAGATGCGGCGCAACTTGTTTTCCCAACTCCTCCCTTCCCTCCCAACATGAAGTATTTGCGTTTGGTGCCAGAAACCATGTCATGAAATCCGGTGGCCGTTTCAGCAAGAGAAGCAATGTATGCCACTACCACAAGGATATAAGCTTTAACCATCACTGATGACCCACTAATTACTCTTGTGAGTATGCTGCTTTCTCAAGTGTAAGAAACTAAAGAACTCAAACAATCTATCAAGCAATATAAATATATACTTTGTAATCTCATACATAATGCTCCTAGTTGTATACCACAGTTAGGAAGAATGAGGATTTCTACTATGTAATCAAATATAATGTCATTAAAAGTTACCATCTTTCTCCAACTTTCAGAAATATTTCCCAAGTAAATGACCCAATTGCTCACATTTTGAACTCTCACAGTAAATTTTCACTTTTTAAAAAAAAAATAAAATTCCAAGACACCCAAATTTAAATTTTCATAATCCAGCTAACCCCCAAGGCACACTATCCAACAATAGTACATAGACATGTTTGAGGAAATTACTGAAAGAAAAATCTTATCAAACACTAACTTAAAAGTAAAATCCAAAATTATTAGAGTACATGAACAAGAAAAAGGTTACCTTGGAATGGGCGTGTAAAGGTGGAAGGGTATGAATTGAATGGGGCAGAGAAAGAGCTCATGAAGCTTGTTGGAAGTCTAAATAGTGAGATGCATACGCGTTGGGATTTTGAAATGTAATGGAAAAGAGAAGCCATGGATGTTTGACTGCTGCTGCTGCTGCGTCTTCCTCTTCTTCTTCTGTTGCTATTACTAGCTAAGTATCTTTTTACTTGAGAGTTGACTGAGCAGTAAAGGTATGGCGGGGAGGGAAAATGGGGAGGGCACTGTGTAACTCGAAGAAAAAAGGTGATGGGCTTCAATGGAGGAAGGTCATAATATGTTTGGGCTCACCATTTTTATGAATTGCGAACTAATTCCATTCTTGAATCTTAAACCCACTAATAATTTTAGGAAAAGTTTACTGTGTTTGCAGTTAACATATTCTGCTCATGCAACTCAAATTTACATATCTTAATCAACAAATCATAGCATGTCTAGATTGTATTATTCCGTATTATAGAAAATATCTATTTAACTAACTAGATTAGGTTGCTCTGATTAAGAGTTAATACCATATGAAATCCTTTGAGTATAGCGATTTTGTCATGTTTAATTCTAAACTTTTAAATTGATCACATGCGGTCTTTCGACTTTCAAATTGTTACCATCTGTGATCAAAGTTAACCATCAGTGGCCCTTCAACTATAAAATTTTAACCAGTTGTGGTCTTCTTCTAGGAGGACCATGGCGGGTCACATTTTGAAAAGTTGAGGGACTACGAGTGGTCAATTTGAAAGCCTTCCGCTACTTCTTCTCTTCCCTTCTTTAATTTGATTCGTATTTCTGTCTGAGCACAGTCATGTTCGCTTGCGATATAGTTGGTGTAAGCTAAGCGTAGTTAATTTGTGTAGCATGTGAAAAGTGTACCGGAACTCTTGACTGTACCGTCATCAGACAAATAACACTTAAGACAGTNTAGACCAGGTGGAAGGATGTCTAACAGCTCTGTAAATTTTAGGTCCCCCAACTATGAAAAGATATAAGAGAAAAAGTCAAACAGTTGAGTCATTTGAGGATTTCAAAGCTTAGTGGAAGAGTCTAAATATAAAAAGCCAAGAGGCTACTAGAAATATATAAAGTTTTTTACATATTTAATACACATTTTGTTCAACAGTGTGCTAAACAGTAAAAAATTGAATTACAGGGCAACGTGAAATGGAGAACAGTGACGAGAAAAAAGCAACAAAACATGGATGCAGTTTCACCTGCTCAGCCAATGTTCCCATTCCCATGCTATTCATAAAATCTTTGACACCATCCGAACCATGATCCTGGTTCACTGCACGGAATTCTTCTCTTGTTTTCTCAGGGTTTATCTACTTAAAAACCGAGGGTGAGTTGAACACTAGAATGAAAGAAATGTAGATATCCTAGCATGAGTACCAAAACCCGAAGCACAGAATGAGAGATATACCTCCAGTGCATATAATGGAGAATCCACTCCTTGAACTGGAACGAGAGTCCCTCCAGTCAAATCCTAGATATTACACGGAAAATGGCATTGCTTCAAAGTCTTTTCATTAAAGACCAAAAATTAGGTCTCATAGTAGTAGATAAGGAAGTCACAACCAAATGTTGAACCTGATCAAAGGAATCACTCAACGAGTGAGCTGGGTCAGTACTGACTACAATAGTCGGATGGCCATGGTTTGCAAACTTTACAGCAAGAGATGCGGCGCAACTTGTTTTCCCAACTCCTCCCTTCCCTCCCAACATGAAGTATTTGCGTTTGGTGCCAGAAACCATGTCATGAAATCCGGTGGCCGTTTCAGCAAGAGAAGCAATGTATGCCACTACCACAAGGATATAAGCTTTAACCATCACTGATGACCCACTAATTACTCTTGTGAGTATGCTGCTTTCTCAAGTGTAAGAAACTAAAGAACTCAAACAATCTATCAAGCAATATAAATATATACTTTGTAATCTCATACATAATGCTCCTAGTTGTATACCACAGTTAGGAAGAATGAGGATTTCTACTATGTAATCAAATATAATGTCATTAAAAGTTACCATCTTTCTCCAACTTTCAGAAATATTTCCCAAGTAAATGACCCAATTGCTCACATTTTGAACTCTCACAGTAAATTTTCACTTTTTAAAAAAAAAATAAAATTCCAAGACACCCAAATTTAAATTTTCATAATCCAGCTAACCCCCAAGGCACACTATCCAACAATAGTACATAGACATGTTTGAGGAAATTACTGAAAGAAAAATCTTATCAAACACTAACTTAAAAGTAAAATCCAAAATTATTAGAGTACATGAACAAGAAAAAGGTTACCTTGGAATGGGCGTGTAAAGGTGGAAGGGTATGAATTGAATGGGGCAGAGAAAGAGCTCATGAAGCTTGTTGGAAGTCTAAATAGTGAGATGCATACGCGTTGGGATTTTGAAATGTAATGGAAAAGAGAAGCCATGGATGTTTGACTGCTGCTGCTGCTGCGTCTTCCTCTTCTTCTTCTGTTGCTATTACTAGCTAAGTATCTTTTTACTTGAGAGTTGACTGAGCAGTAAAGGTATGGCGGGGAGGGAAAATGGGGAGGGCACTGTGTAACTCGAAGAAAAAAGGTGATGGGCTTCAATGGAGGAAGGTCATAATATGTTTGGGCTCACCATTTTTATGAATTGCGAACTAATTCCATTCTTGAATCTTAAACCCACTAATAATTTTAGGAAAAGTTTACTGTGTTTGCAGTTAACATATTCTGCTCATGCAACTCAAATTTACATATCTTAATCAACAAATCATAGCATGTCTAGATTGTATTATTCCGTATTATAGAAAATATCTATTTAACTAACTAGATTAGGTTGCTCTGATTAAGAGTTAATACCATATGAAATCCTTTGAGTATAGCGATTTTGTCATGTTTAATTCTAAACTTTTAAATTGATCACATGCGGTCTTTCGACTTTCAAATTGTTACCATCTGTGATCAAAGTTAACCATCAGTGGCCCTTCAACTATAAAATTTTAACCAGTTGTGGTCTTCTTCTAGGAGGACCATGGCGGGTCACATTTTGAAAAGTTGAGGGACTACGAGTGGTCAATTTGAAAGCCTTCCGCTACTTCTTCTCTTCCCTTCTTTAATTTGATTCGTATTTCTGTCTGAGCACAGTCATGTTCGCTTGCGATATAGTTGGTGTAAGCTAAGCGTAGTTAATTTGTGTAGCATGTGAAAAGTGTACCGGAACTCTTGACTGTACCGTCATCAGACAAATAACACTTAAGACAGTGTTATATAACACACCACAGATTCCATATATTAACCAAAAAAAAAAAAAAAAAAGAATTCTTTCTTTCAATACAATTAACATACACATTCTGAATAAGACACAAAACCAACTCTACAATTGAGTCAATATACTCAACCGTCTTTTCCATCAATTTCTTTCGTTCTTTTACGTAAATTAGCTATATGCACACAAGTTTACAGCTATTAACGTGATTTGTAATAAATATTACTATTTATACACCGACATCGTAAGTTTTAATTATACTTTTAATTGAGAACATTGTTATATTTAGACTCACTTATTTGTGATATACATTTAGTCCTTAAGTTTGTAAGTTTGTAGTAAATTAAATTAATAAATTTGATCTCCAACATTAAAGCACCAGTTCCGCTAAAACTCTAAGAGATCAAATTTGACATTTTACTAAAAATTGAAGAATTAAATATACACTATAAATAATTAAAGGACTAGATCAATATTTTGCTCACAAAAGACGAAAGTCTTGGAAGTCCCCACATCTCGGTCCGAAAGGATATGTGGAGGTGGTAAATCAAGATGACGGTCCATTATTTGAGAGAATAAGTGTCTGGTGCCCACAAGGTTGAAGCTTCCACATTGAGTGTAAATTCTACATTGAGGCTGTCAGGACTCGATCATGCATCTTTACCCATAATTTGCCATCCAAGGACCAACTAAGTTACCCGTGCATGCATACAACTAAATCAATATTTTGTTAAGAAACTAAAAATGCTATTTTATTTATTTTAGATTAGGAAAAATAATCATGTTAGGTGCCTTCGGGGTCCTATTTTAGCTGAAGTCATGGCTATTAAGGAGGCGTTCTCTTGGGCTAAGGGTCGGGGTTGGTATAAGGTGGCTATCTATTCGGATTGTCAATTGGTTTGTAACTGGCTGAAGAACTCTTCCCCGATTCACTCTTATATCGGCTGCATTATTCATGATTGTATTGTCTTGAAACGTCATTTTATTGATGTATCGTTTCATTTTGTTCCTAGATCAGCGAATACGTTAGCTCATGTGTTAGCTAGAGTTGTGGCTTCTCAGTCTGGTCCTCGTTCTTGGTTTACTACTTACCCGGATTGTATTCGGCATTTTCTTTTGCATAATTAATGGAGTTTTGTTGTTCGGTTTTAAAAAAAAAGATTAGGAAAAATAGTTTTTTCTTTCATTGTATTTATACAAAATATCGATTTAATCACTATGTGTATTTGTCTATGTAAATATTGGTAATTAGCCGTATAATTTTTTATAGGTTAAAGTGTTATCTCGCACATTGAATTATAATGGATTCTTTATGTCGTACTCTGACCTTTCATAAATGTTATTTCGATTCACAAACCATTATAATAAGATGGTGGTTTTTGTCCTTTTTACAAGGTGATGAGGGTTATATTTTGGTTCTTTAACATATTAACAAAAAAAAATTAATGATTTAGAACTGTACAATTTAGGTTTGTCATTATATTGACTAATAATTAAACTCCACATATATATCTAATACAAAGATGACAGACTTTAATTGTATCTATTAGTGAAATCGTCAGCTTGTAAAAATTTGAAAGACCAATGAGTCTTGCGTTAAGTCGTTAACCATTAATGGACTGAAATGATTATTCTATATAAATATATAGACGGAAAATACTATTAAGACCAAAATAAGTTAATAGTTTTACTTTGCTAACAAGCACACGTACAGTACAAGGTTTGATTCAAACTAAAGACCTAGTTCATATGCAGTCAACCATTTCCGGGCGGTTGAGCGGCTTGGTGCATACACTCTTAATGCACAATAGGTGCATCACAATCACTCATAAGTGCACCATACCACAATACTAAGTGCACTACCGAAATATATATGTTGCAGGAAATTACCAAAACGTCACCGCATTTTTTCATTAGTGCATCACTTTGTGGTACACCACAGTTCACTCAAAAGTGCACTACACCCCGCATTTATTAGTGTATCACCGAAATATACATGGTGTAGGAAATTATCAAAATGTCACAGTATTTTTTCCATTAGGTACCATAGACCAACACTTTGTGATACACATACATGGGCCTGCCCGGCCCGCCCTGCGGTCCGGTCCGGACCGGGATGCTATCGAGATCCATCTCCTACCTAGGCAAGAGATGGAGCGCGCCGACGCGACGATCAAAGCTCATTTTAACGGCTCTAATATCATGATATACAGTATAATGATTATTTAGGATTAAAGTGCATCCTATCCTTTGAATAGCTTAATATATTAAGGGTGGTTGTTATATATAAGATAAGAATAAGAAATTGAGCAATGGTCTTTTTTCCAAGCTACGCCACCTCTACTCTTCTGTTGCTGCTGTGGTTAGATAGCATAGCAGCATGATATGATGTGTTCATGTCCCACTCACACCCACACCCTAATCTCTTGGGTTTAACCACAACTACTACTAGTGCACTTTGAAAGCTCCCTCTCATCATCCTCTCATCTATACTTGTGCTGCACTTTCAACAAAATTCTCAACAGCACAAGCTTTCAACCAAAGCCACCCACACCCTTTCTTGCTTCCAGTCCAAGATTACTCACCAACATTTTGATTATTATTATTATAATTACTATTATTATATCATTGTTGATGCCATACTAATCAAGAAAGCGTTGGTGGTGGGTTCCCTTTTTCTTTTGTCTTTTAATGGGTTTCCCTGCTGGCCGCCAGTTTTGCAGAAAGGTTTCTTGAATCTCCGGCCGCTAATTAAGGTGCTGTTTTTACTTTCCCGGCTGGCCTTCATGGCAGACCTAGCCGCCGCTCACACCCCGACACATTTTGTAAGTTAATTATGCGCGCGTGCTTTTTGTTTGGTGCAGAACGGTCGTTTGACACAATATTACGTACGGTTTGTGTTGCAGAGAAAGAAGAAGATCATTGGACAGCAAAAGAGGGAGGAACTCGAAAGAGAGGTATGGGCATCATATAATAAAGGATTTTATTTATTATACATACTTCACTTATATTAATTAGTACGGAGTATTTCAATAAATGAGTATATATAACATATCACACATCTAAAAGTAATTTTTTCAAAAATGTTACTCAGTACGTTTTATATTTTGCTTGAAAAAAAAAATTCGTAATCAATATTTGAAAGTATGCAATATGTAATCTGCACGGATAGTTCAGTTAGTTTTTGAATGATCAACTGTGGACAAATAAGCAATATCAAACACTAACAGTCATAATGTGAGAGTTTCACCATCTTATGGAGAGACTCCTTTTGAACACCAGGCAATTTTTGTGGGCAAGTGTGCATGGGGTATGTTTAGAAAATCTTATTTTTAAAATACAATATAATGAATGATTGTCGTATTTGGACAGAGAATTTGATTTTTACCAACACTCTTCCATTAATTAAACTTGAATCATCACACAGGTCTTCTTAGCTTAGTGCGTTTACCTCTGTTGTGTTATTTGTGAATTTTTACACAAATAAATAAATAAATGTACCATCCAAATACACATCTATCTTTAAATAATAATAATTTTGATTTCCTCATCACCTAAAATACAATATAATGTCGTATATTGTCTAAAATCTAGTAATTAATGTCATACATATAGGTGATGGGTCGCATATGCACCCTAGTCTATGTTATTGCTGTATTAATGTTCCACATAGTCACATAGATCCACTTTGCCAGGCTAATTCCTTTGCTCATGCTAAGGCTAAACCCTTTTCGTGTGGAGTGCCATACTGGAATCTTGTCTATTAATAGCCAACACTTTATACCATTTCATCTCTGAAAATTAACTCACTTTAATAACCAATTCAATCACTAATTAAATTCTCATCAACTTAATTATTTAATTTCTTGGAATTTCTTTTTTTTTTTTACTCGAAACGATTAAATTAATTTCTAGAAGTTTATGTTATTTTAAGGTTTCTGAGCTTAGTAAAATGCTGGAACATGAACAAAAGGTGCGAGAATTTCTGGATCGTGTTTACCAGCGGAAGAATGCTTCAGTTCTCAGCATCCCAAATTTTCTTCCTCCAAAAGTATGCATTTCTTGATTTCTTTGACTTATTTATATTTGTGTTAGTTGTGTTGAAGAATGCTTATTTGTTTCAATATTTTAATATAATTAGTTACATATATGCCAATTACTAATAACCTAAACGATTACTCAATGTGCTGTTCTGGATATATACAATCTTTTATGGGCTGTTTGGTTGGATGTAGTGATAATTCAATTATAAAGCAATTCTTTGGCCATTCGAATTACAGTGTTTGGTTAGAGGGAATTGCAATTTTTTCATTTTGTTGAATTGTAATTTTTATATCTTCACCATATGAATTGGAATTCAATAATGGGGAAGGAAAGGGAAAACATAATAAAGACTTTGTTACCCTTGATTATTATTAGTATTGCCTTATTTTTTTCTCATCAAATTACAATTCATTTATCCCTAATTTCTTCCTTCCAGTCAAACACCATGTTATGTTAGGAGTAATATTTTTTTTATTTGATTAAGAATGACATATTTCGTCGCTGAATTATATGTATGAGTTCTGGGTATAAATGCAATTCCTTAGTTATTGCCATGTTTATGTTTTGTCCTTCAAAAAAAAAGATTGGAGATCAAATTTTGTTAAATTAAATAAACTCAATAGCAAGTCTTGTGTAAGATTATTATATTTTTTTTAGTTAAAATATAATACTTTTATATGTATTCAAAGTATTACATTTTAACTAAAAATTATTACACGTCGTAAGACGGTCTCATACAATATCTGCTCCACATTTTGAAATATTTATATGAGAAGAAATCAAATTTCCATGTTTATCGTTATTATTTAAGTTTTTTTAAATTGATTTTTTATTTAAATCTAACAATAAAGTGAGGATTAATATCATCCATATATATGGGTTGATTAAGAGTTGAAAATTGAAGAAAAAATACATTGGCATTCCATACATCTGAAAATGTTTGATAGTGTATTCGCAAACAACTAATAGTGCACACATGACACACCTAAGTGCATTGTAGATTTCAAGTGCACTATTAGTTATCTGAACGTATTATCAAATGTATCGTTATAATTACAAAAGTGTCACATCATTTTTTTCTTAATTTTCAACTCTTGATCAACGTAATCCATATGGATTATTGATGACACTAATCCTCACTTTTTTTTTTTTTTTAACGTGAGACATGAATTCTCAATCATATGATATATCCTCCTCCTAAATATATTAATGAAAAAGGAACCAAAATCGTCATTCGTCAATTGTAGAATAATTGATGAATCGAAAATAGACACAACAATAAAAGACGGAATCTATACATGTAATACAGCTTAGGGATCAAATATGTCATTTTTCCTTTTATTATAACCCCATAGCAAAAAATTTGCAGATGAAGGAGGTTTTGGGCGAGTTGGGCATGGTGGAAAGCGAGATAAGTCGGCTAGAAACCCAAATCACCCAGCTCCAAGCAGAGGTGAAGCAGGCCAAAATGGAAGCTGCCAATAAGGCCAAAGAAGAGGCAAGAATGAAGCCATTATGGCACCACATATCTTCTTCCCTTACACCAAACAATAATCCACCATCATCCAATAACCTGCACACCAAATTGCCATTTGATACCAAGGCACTGCACTTCATTAGCAAAGCCATCAAGGGCGACTATGGCATCAAGAACTTCAGCAGTGTAAACGAGACATCTTTGAGCCCCAGTTTGCAGAAAGGAACGCAGCTTGATTCAAAGGAGAATCATCAGTTCCATGAAGGAGTTATTAGAACGTTCGGAGAGAGGGTTCCCAGGAAGAGTGGCTTCATCAAACCTGCCTCCCCCTTGCGAGAGCCTCGCCAACCCACCCCTAGGGTACCACTCTAATCTCATATAAATTAATTATTTTCTCACAACTAAAAATTTAAATCATGAGGCACTCACCCAAATTGATTTGAATTGGTAACCATTATAAGTCAGGTTGAACTCTTGTTTATTGACATTTTTTATTTGAATCAGTCAACTGTGAAAAATTTAGGTTGGTTTACTACAGTAATCCTTTGCGGGCTAGAGTCACAAGTGGTAGTGCACACTCTTAGTACTAGTGGCCTATTGGTTTGAGTTGATTAACTATATGCACTTATTTACCTGTTTATGATCTTTTAATTTGTGAGTTAGGATCACAAGGCAGGTTTAACCAGATCTTCACCTAGGAGTGGCCTATTAACATTCTTGGTTTGAGTTGATTAACTATAAGCAATCTAGGGTGGTTTACCTTAAGGCCATTTACCCAGCGAGAGTGACCTATTAGCCTTCTTGATTTGAGTGGATCATCTATAAACAACCTAAAATAGTTTATCTCGTTGTGATACCTTGTTCATTAGTGTTACAAGCGAAATCTATCTGGTCTACAGTCTCAAATAGTGGAATGATTAACATTTGGCATGCAGAGAGAACGCAACGTGGAGATGTCAATGGACATGTCACACAAATTCATGTCCACTTCATGGCTATCAGAACCGGCCCCAAAAGTGATGCCATCTCCCATTCACTCATCGGAAGAAGCCATTCAGAGATGGCCTCCCAACAAGCTATCGGAGAGCATCATGAAATGCCTGCTCTACATTTACGTGCGACTGCTCCGAACCTCCAGAGCTATGGAGATCGAGAAGTCAGGCACCATAGCTCGCTCCAACAACTTCTCCCTCAGCTTCAGATCCGAGCCGAGCCTGAACGTGAAAACCAGTCTAGCCATTCATAAACAGTCGAGACAGCAGGACCCTTACGGCATTTTTGACTCGGAAAACTCTGTTCCCAGAGACATCGGGCCTTACAAGAATTTGGTTAGGTTTTCGTCCACTTCTATGGATACCAAATGCATCTCAACTTCTAGCTCCGTTCCCTTGTTCCAAAAGCTCAAGTAGGTACCCTAACTAAGATCAATGCATGCTTTCAATTTTTCTTTTTTTTTTTTGTGTGTGGATTTAATCTCTAGATTCTTAGTCAAATCACAAATTTTGTTCTTAAAAATTAAATGGATCTGTTTTTAGGATTTTAAGGTTAATATACATGTACCATGATAACTAGCAAGGTTGAAAAACACATGATTTCTAATCACTCAAAAGTGAATCTAAATTTTCATCTACAATATTATTTTGTATGGTTAAAAAAGTGGGCAATTATTACATCAACCACTGTGTGAACCAAAAATAAAAAGTACATTTTTATTATACTAAAAATACATTATTTTTATATTAAATGTACATTATTTGGTAGTATATATAAAATAATGTATCTTCAGTATTTAATGTACTCTAAAATAATATACTTTATGTACAAAAATAATGTATTTTTAGTATATTAAAAATGTATATTTTATTTATGGTCCACACAACTGTGCGGGCCATGGTCCATGCAATAATGATTGTGGATTGGGCTTCCACGTAAATTTTATATAACTATACCAATAAATTGGGACTAAATGTAATATTTCTTCTTCTTTGTTTTTTTTTTTTTAAAAAAAAAAAATCAAAGTTCTACCTTGGAGTAACACTTGTGTGAGACCGTCTCACGGTCTTAATTCGTGAGACGGGTAGAATCTTTTATTAATAAGTCGGATCTTTAATCTCATTAATCAAATATCTTACTCGTCTCACGGATTGAGACTGCTTAGATAGTCTCACACAAGTTTTTTACTATTTTATATTTTTAGAATTATTTTTACCTCAACAAGTTAACATCTCATTTATGTACTTTTTTTTTTCTTGTTAGGGTTTTGATGAACAATCTAGAGAAGGTGGATTTGAGGTTTTTGACACACCAACAGAAGTTAGCATTCTGGATCAACATGTACAATGCTTGTATCATGCATGTATATATAATGGATTCAATCTTCTTTTTTCAACTTTTTGAATGACGAGAAAACATGAGCTCGACTAAGATGATATTAGCTAAAATTTAATGTTCGTGCATTTTGTTTCCTGCAGGGATTTCTTCAATATGGAGCTCCATCTAGTTCTACGCCAGAAAAACTGGCATCACTTATCAACAAGGTAATTCATTTACATTTTTAAAAATTTTGAATATTTATATATAATATATTAGGAGGTTAATTTTTACAACCTCGTTGGATATATAATTTCAGGCGACATTAAACATCGGAGGTCATACAATAAACGCACAAGGTATTGAGCATTATATTCTGAGAAAACCACTGGAAAAAGAGGTAATTTAATTCAGGAAAATGCTTTAATTTATTAACAAATTCATTTTTTTTTGTTTAATTATATACTTTTTGGATTAATTAATGTCAAATTTATTTGGGGGATGTAAAGGGTAAACAAGATGAAAAGGGGAGCACAATTCCTTCACTCTATTGTATAGGCTCCCTCGATCCAAATATCACATTCGCATTGTGTTGTGGCACTCGTTCTTCACCCGCTGTAAGTTCAATTTTTTGTTTTTGCTCGAAACAATGAATTCATTCACAACTACTATATAGCAGTGTTGTAAAAGGCCCTAGGCGCTAGTCGGACACTCAGAAGCGCTGCTTAGGCGGCCGAGTAATTCGAGTATGTTGTCTCTACTTTTCCCACTTAGAGTTAAGAGTTGTTAGACTATTATAATCCTCCAAACTAGTCAAAGATGGTTAGTTGAGTACAAGACTAGAAGAATATAGAAGAGGAGTAGCTTAACCAACAAAAAAAAAAAAAAAAAAAAAAAAAA